>NC_045455.1:59326145-59536094 GCF_002776525.5 Piliocolobus tephrosceles
TTTTTTTTTTTTTTTTTTTTTTTCTGAGATGGAGTCTCACTCTGTTGCCCAGGCTGGAGTGCAGTGGCCGATCTCAGCTCACTGCAAGCTCCGCCTCCCGGGTTTACGCCATTCTCCTGTCTCAGCCTCCCGAGTAGCTGGGACTACAGGCGCCCGCCACCTCGCCCGGCTAGTTTTTTGTATTTTTTAGTAGAGACGGGGTTTCACCGTGTTAGCCAGGATGGTCTCGATCTCGTGACCTCATGATCCGCCCATCTCGGCCTCCCAAAGTGCTGGGATTACAGGCTTGAGCCACCGCGCCCGGCCCATTCTTTCTTCTTAAAGGTAGTCAACAAATCCAATCACATTTAAAGACCTCATCCTATTCCATCTCAGCAATGTTTTATATTTTAAATTGTTTTATGATAGCTTCCATGTCATTGTACTGCCTTTGTTTCTCCAGGAGACTGTGAACTTGATCCTGGTTTGCATGACAGCTTTGCCTCTTCCCTACTGAGCAATACTTAAAATAACTTAGTGTTTCTTGCCTTCTACTTCTTCGTGAATAAAATCGGGATGAAAAAATATACCCTTTAGATCAATTTCTCGACAAATTCATTGCCAATTCTAATTATCTCCTTAACTTTTACTGAAAATGATCTGTCTCCTTGATGCTCCCATAGAGAAGATGACCATATAATTAATTGTCCAAATTTAACCACATTTTAAGTAAAAGAGTGTGTTGTTAACAATTTTGGGAGGAACAATATGAGTGAGCAAGCACTATCTCAAATAAACCATGAAGTATGGTTAATCAATCCATAGTATGCATATTGTTTTTCCACTTTGCATTTGTTAATTTTGACTCTTCTGAGAATGCATCTTCCCTTTCTCTACAGTAAACAAACCTTTCTAATTTCTTCAGGTCTGTCCCCGAAACTTACCACGATTCTTTCACCTCTAACCAGCTAGTATATCTCTTTCCATGCAAGTACAACAAAAATGAAATCCAGAGGTGTAGTAATCATGCATGGCCTTTTGATATTACTTATTATATTTTGTATTACATTCAGTATCAACAACCTATATTAACAGATTTTATTTTTAAAGTGTTTTTAATATATACTTTTTACGAATGTAACATACTCTGAAACTCTTTTTTTTTTTTTTGAGACGGAGTCTTGCTCTCGCCCGGGCTGGAGTGCAGTGGCCGGTTCTCAGTTCACTGCAAGCTCCGCCTCCCGGGTTTACGCCATTCTCCTGCCTCAGCCTCCGAGTAGCTGGGACTACAGGCGCCCGCCACCTCGCCCGGCTAGGTTTTTTTTTGTATTTTTTAGTAGAGACGGGGTTTCACGGTGTTAGCCAGGATGGTCTCGATCTCCTGACCTCGTGATCCACCCGTCTTGGCCTCCCAAAGTGCTGGGATTACAAGCTTCAGCCACCGCGCCCGGCCAACTCTTTTGTATTCATCATGGCTTCTGAAATATAGATAAGCAATTAGTGAATATTTATTAAATGTTTGTTTATTAAATTTTAAATTTATTATTTTTACATTTTGACTGAGCCTGGATAGTAGATATGCTGATTCATTTTCTAAAATTATTCCATACTTTCTTATTTTATGATTTGCCAAAAGTCTAACAGTTATTTTCAGAAGAAAAAATATTTTTAAGTGCAAAATTAAGGAAACAATTAACTTTCAGGGACTACCACAAAATCCAAAGTCCTCAACTAGATGAACATGAGCATAAAACAGAAATAAAAAACCTGAAGAAAGAAAATGAATCAGCAACATGTAGTCTTGTCACATATGTACAGAGGAAAAAGTTAATCTTTTGAGATTACAGCCTAATTTTTGGTATCATTTGGTAGATTTCACCTCCCCCAGAGCTCAATTATTTTCTAGCCCTATCAGAAAGAATGTATGAATGTCACTATTAGAATGCTCAAAGAGCAAAACAGGAACATGAGAGTTCCAAATACCTGTCTATCAAAACAAAAACAAAAAGAAAACAAAAATCTATTTATTTTAACCCTCATTTCCTTACAATTTTCTTTTAAAATCAGAAGTTTCAAGGGGCTAGATTAGATTTACATCAGATATTTTTATCCACTTTATTCTATAGTAGCAGTGATCTAATTGTGCAAAATAAAGGGTCTGACTCCATTCCTTACATTTGGTTGTTGACACCTTTCACACCTCACCACTCTTCCTTCCATCTCTGTCCATATCTGAGTGAGACAGAAAAGCCAAGGTGCTCCCTTCTGTGCTGCCCCCAGGAAATTTAAACCATGTTTGTATAAGAACCCTCTCCCCTACCCCACCTTAAACCACACTAAAAACAAACAGCTGGTGTTTGCTTTTCTTTCTCTGCTTTCTCAAGCCATCTTTAGACCAACTTCCCAACCTGCACTGCTATCCCACAAAAGCATTATTACATGAGAAACAAATCTTTCCTTTTAGTGCACAGGTGTCATCATTGGTGTTAATATCTGAACCACATGGTGGAGGGTCCATCTTGGTTCTGCAACATAATCACAACACTGTGGGTTAAAACTGGGGTAGAAAGTTTCTAAATTTATATAGACATATATATCACTAACATGAATTATTTGTATATGAAAAATGAAAGAAGAGATATCATGACAAATACTACAGATTTTAAAGGAATAATGGACTATTACCAATAATATGATAATTTAGAAGAAATGAACAAATTATTTTTAAAAAATCACAAATAACTAAGATAGACACATCCTGGACTTAAAGCCACACTTTTTGTTTTCAGTACCTTATATACTTGTGTTATTACTAAATGTACTGTTTTTGAGATAAATGTGAGAGAGCTGGGCCTTATGGAGGTAAAAGTGCAAGATAGTAAAACGTGCATTTTACCAACAATCATAAAAACGGAGGAAAAAATGTAGCCTTGGTGGTTAGGTAATAATTTTATATTACTTAGATATTATCCAGTATTGTTATTTACAACTATACAAAAAAATCAGGAAAACATATAATGCTAATGATTTTCATACTATCCAGTATACTGAGTGTTACTATTATTAGCACAATTATTTATTGCATTGTATACAGGCAAAACAAAATGAGGCTGCCTTAGTCTAAAGGAACACCTGAGGCTGGGTAATTTTTAAAGAAAAGAGGTTTATGTAGCTCACAGTTCTGCAAAAAAAGAGGTTTATTAGCTCACAAGAGCATGGCCCCAGCATCTTCCTGCCTCCTAGTGAGGACTTTGCGCTGCACCAAAACATGGCAGAGAGGCATGGTGGTTCATGACTATAATCCCAGCACTTTGGGAGTCCAAGGTAGGTGGACCACTTGAGACCAGGAGTTCGAGATCAGCCTGGTCAACATAGTGAAACACTGTTTCTGCTAAAAATACAAATATTAGCTGGGGTAATGGCCCATGCCTCTAATCCCAGCTACCCCTGAGGCTGAAGCACAAGAATCACTGGAACCTGGGAGGCCGAGGTTGCAGTAAGCAGAGATTGTGCCATTGCAATCCAGGCTGGGCAACAGTGAGATACTCTGTCTCAAAACAAAACACAAAAAACCTGGAAGAGAAGGTCCAGGTGAAACAGAAAAGATTCCCTTATCCCCCTACCACAGCTTGTGATGGGGGTGTGGCTCGTTTCTTCAATGCCCTACTGCTCAGACTTCTAGGGGAGCATACAGACAAACAGGCTGTGGGGCTTTAACCCCTTGGCAGTGTCTAGGAGTGAATGTTTACAACTCCTGAAGCCCCAGTGTGTGTGTTACAGGATGCTCTTTTAGTTTGCCATCTATAGGTGGCTTGTGTTAATCAACTCAGTTAGACCCTCTACCTTGTTGCAAGGACAGAGGGCTTTCTGTATCCTGGGTTCTTGCCTTGTGTATGGGAAGAATCAGATCACACGTGGGCCTGGAGAATGAGTGTAAGTTTTTATTGAGTGGAATTAGCTCTGTACTGATGGGGAGACAGAACAGAGATGGTTTCCCCTGGAGTTGGGCCACCTGGCTGCCACAGCTCTTCTCCAGCTGCCCTGGCCAAACTCTGCCTCATCCTTGGTGGTGGATTGCATGCCATTGTGCTGGCATCTGTCGGTGTGTGCTTCCGCTGGTGTGCTCCCTTGTCGTCCTCTTGCTATCCAGCTCTTTGTGTCTTCTTTCACTGATGTGCTCCTCTTGATGTCTGGCTACCTGTGTGTCTGCCTGGTAGGGTCTCTGGTTTTCATAGACCCAGGATGGGGGCATGGCAGACCAGGGTGGTCTTGGAAAATGCAGCATTTGAGCATGAAAGCAGGAATGCCTGTCATCACCTAGGTCTGTAGGGGTGGAGCCCTAGCCAGGGACCTGCTTTTCTTTACCCAGCACTTCCCTGCTTCTCTTCCATATCACAAGGGGAAGCATGCACATGTGAAGAGGGAGCAAACCAAGGGGCATCCAGGCTTTATAACAACCTATCCTCTAAGAATTTAATTCATTCCCCCAGCACCAATTCAGTTTTGTAAGAGCAAAACGGTCACTCACTGCTGCTGGGATGACTCTAAGCCCTTCGTGAGAGATCCACCTTCGTGACTCAAACACTTCCCACTATGCCCTGCTTCCCAACACCACCACACAGAGGATCAAACTTCAACATGAGGTTTAGTGGGGACAAACACACCGTATCCAAACCATAGCAGCAACCAGGTATTACAATCGACAAAAAGAAAGAGGGAGGGAAATATATGTGGGTATATATATATTTATTTATAATTTTGTAAATTTATAATTTACAATTATAATTTTGCAGTCCATCTTTCATTAGAGTGTGTGAGAAGGCTCTAGTGTAAAATGTGCATACAAAATATAAAAAGGTCCTAATATTCAATATAACATTGAAAATAAGATTATCAGTGTTAGACAAAAAATGGGCAATTTGGAGGTAAAATGTAGAACTTGGAAATTTCTAATGTAGCAAGAAATAGAAAGCATGAATTTATCAATAAACTGAGAGAATAAGAAAATATGGGAGATTTAAATACAGCACGAGTGTGCATTAGGACACAAATGTGAGGGGCTTGTATTTTGTTTTCACAGCATGTCAATGCTTTAGTTACATGGACAATTGGATTTTACATGGAAAATCAAGATTTTCATAGTTATCTCTGAAAGTATATAAATGTCAACGTTTATTACAAAGATTGCTGGACCCTAAATGCTTAATTGAAACTTTCTCCTTGTCAGATTTTGCCACAGAAGAATTTCATTATGTGAACAATGGGGATGTGGTGATGATTTATTTGCCTACTCTATTCTCAGTGGTTTTCATCTTTCATAGAGTAGCAGAAGACCTAGGAGATATGGGACAGCATCCAGAAAGAAAAGAAAAAAAACGACAGCAGTAGATTAATAGTTAAGAAACCTCATGTACTCTGGCTCTTTTAGTCATTGATTATACTTAGGTGGAGAAATCACTTACCTTTATTGACATTTATTTTATCATCTAGGAAAATGAATAAAGATTTGATTTAAATGAATTCTTACAATCTTTTCTTCCCCTATCATATTATTTTCCCTGATATGATTTTCTTTTAACTTTTGTGATTTCATATAGAAACATCTCTCTAATGTTTGAGGAGAGATTTAGGGTTTTTTTCAAACTACAAAAAATTAAGCTAAAAGTGATTAGGAACCAAGACTTTTGAATAAAAAGACATCATTCATTTATTCATTTAATAAATACGGAATTATGTGTCAACTCAAAATTAATATGAAGCAGAATGTTTTCTTTCTACATCCTCACCTACTTCTTCCCGGGTTTTCCTCATTTGAAAGAACCATGACATCATTCATCCACCCTTTTACTTGCTTAAATAAAAAATCTAGAGAATATCATTGAGTATTCTTTTTTACCCTGCCACATCTAACTCATCAGTAAATATTTTAAAATGTATAGCGAATCCATCTATTTCTCTTCCTCTTTACTTCTATTGAGTACTACATTTGTTACCTGATATTCTGAAAGTGTTTCTGCTTCAACACTTGCCACTGCCACATCCTCAAAATCATGTTGGCCAAAGTCATCTTCTACAAATATATAAACACATACAATTGCTTCCTATTTAAAGTCTATCATTGACTTCACTCTGTATTTGAAATAAACTCTGTTTCCTTATCCTGCTTACAAAGCTCTATAGAGCTGAACTCTGCCATTTTTCTGACCTTATCCAATAGCACTCTCGTTTGAACTACTATTTTTAAGCAACACTGACTTTCTATTTGTTCAATTATGGAATTTCTTTTTCTGAATTTATGATCTTCACACTAAGTGTTACCTCTGCCTTGAGAATTTTTTCTCTTAATTTTCACATTGCTGGTTCTTTCAAGTCATTGACTTAAATGTCATTTCTTCATGAGGCTATCTCTGTTAGTCAGTCAGATACACACGATGACATCTTCTGTCTCAATTATCTGCCTAGCACTTACTACTATCATATAGTTTATTCTTTCTCTAATTGCAAATGTTCTTTTTTGTCTTCCACTAGAATGTAAGATCCACACAAACTGGCATTATGCCACTCTTGTTCACTTCTCTGTCCTCAGACATTGAATCAGTATGTAAATGAAGAATGTGCCAACATAGTCACTGTTCTTGTGAAGCTTTATAGACTCACAGTTCCATATGAATAAAGGCCTGTTTATAGGGCAGGAGTTAAAAATAATGACTGACACTGAAGTTCTTCTGTTGTTAGTAGGCTGCTTATTGGAATTCAAAGTTTCAAAATGCATGGGAAAATGAAGGCAAATAGAAAATTCTCAAGATAACTGCATTCTAAGACAACATTTGGTCTAATGTAGATTAACGGACATTGTTTGGGAAAAAAGAGTTTCACTTTTTGACATTCACTACTAGTAGGTCATCACATACAAATAGATATTTCAGGTTTGGGTCCTAATCCCAAAACGTACAGGCTCAAATATCATAAATGTATGTTCTCTCTAGATTATTACTGCTATTTTCTCATAGTATTCTGATGTTCTTTTGTTGGCTTTATAGAAAGGTGAAGTTTGGGCAAGTTCCATGTTATACAGCATTGGCATCTTGCAAATTTCATAAGTCATATTTAGACAATCACATAGAGGTTTAAAAGGATTAAAATTCTTTTTTTAATATTTCTTAATTTAGCATAGCTCAAAAGATTTGACTTATACTCAGCAACTAAAATACTACACTTGCCAATTCAAATAGCTCAGTTACTTCCAGTTCAAAACAATTTCTTTTAGTAAGTACTTAATTCTGGATTTTGCTATTTTCTCTTCTCTCCCCCTTTTTTCTAATTGGCAATTGGGTTGCATCATGGAGGTAATGTATGTATCATTATGGCATTCTTAGTTTGGGAGATAATATTCCTATGTGAAATTTCTCCATTTTTATTGGATTGTCATTTGCTGATGGGTATTCTTGATCCCCCTATATTCTCCATGGCTAAGTTTACACATTGCTTCTTCACCTCCTGAACCATGAATCCTCAACTGACTTGTTATACCTCTTAGCCATTTCCCCATAATTAAGGGAAAAGTGGGCACTCAGGAAACTGGTTGCATTTACCTGCAGATCAACACAAAAGAGGAGACTGAGATGTTAGACATTTCTAGAAACCAACCAGCATCTAAATGCTAATTACATCTGTCACATCTCTTCTGAGTTTTCTCTCTTGTTTTTCTGCCTGATTAAGCTCTCATATAGGTTTGGTTAGAGAAAAAATGTCTTTTCTGTCACCACACACTCTTTCTTATTATATGTCTTATGGAATAATCTCTGTAGTTTGAGTTTCCTTAAGCTTTGGCTCTTAATATTTAAAGTGAAGTTAGAACTGTAAAAGTTATCCCTAATAACACATTTCTGTCTGCTGCAATTGAGGGCCATGGATTTCAAAAACATTCTGCTATAGATTTTCATAACTTCATTACAGTTCAAAACTCAAAAATGAATGATCTCCATCCCGAGGACAAAAAAAAAAATCCTAAAAAAAGTTGGGGGGGGGGGGGTAATATTGAAGAGTATGGTATAAATCACTGATCAGCAAACTATGGATTTTGCATCAAATTTAGCCCATCACGTTTTTTCATAAATCAAGTATTATTACCATGCCGTCACGCATTTATGTATTGTCTATGACTGCTTTCATGCTACCATTGCCAAGTTAACTATTTTTCACAGAAACCATGTGGCTGGAAGGACCTTAAATATTTAACATTTGGCCCATTTCAGAAAACCTTCATTTACCTCTGCTATAAGTTTAGTTTAACATTAAAATATAATACCACTACATAAATAAAACCTACTTTTTGTTTTCCTATAGTTTCATCAGCTTCATTATAATAATACATGTCATACCTTATACTTTCCCATTCAATAAATAAACGTCCAAGTAAGAGCACTAAAGGTGTAGTCAGGACACTTCGAATATACAAAGAGAGCTAAATTTTATTAAATTGTACTATATCCCAGACACTGTGATAAGAAAGTTAAATAATTTAATTAACTGTCTTATCCTGGGTTCTCATCTCATATTTATCAGATGGACAACATCAGAAAGAATGTGCTACAAAGTATGTCAGTTACTATATACAGGATCCTTTCCCTATCCTCCAATTCTCACATCCTCACAGGGTCAATTCAAAAAGAGAGGCCTCATAGCAGGAAAGTCATAATCTGACTCAAAATTGTATTCATTAGATGAAGTGTAATTTATTTTTGTTAGATTTTTAAATGTATCTATCTTTCCTCATGGTGGAGGGAGCAGAGCTGTGATGAATCCCTTCATGATGTTACTATTTTTGTCTCTCTCATTTTTCATGTGATTTATAAAACTCAAAGTTTAGACAACATTTTCTATCCAAGTTTCCTTCCAGGATGAAATTCAGTGATATTTTTAATTAGGATGTTTTAGATAAGCCAGATGTTACTGAACAATATTCTTTACTCATTTACAATAAAACAACAAATACTTGAGGCTATCTACTTCTAATTGTGAGTACACTGTTGCTACGAAGACAAATGACAGTAGTTTTTCTAGAGGAAAAGAGATGAGTTTTTCTAGAGGGAAAGGGATGAGTTTTCATGCATCTACCTTTGCCACCTTGGGCTCCCTCCTGTATTTTTGGGAAAGAATTCAACTTTAGTTATCTTTGTGAGAATTTTTTTCCTATTCAAAATGAATTGATGTGCTCTTATCTAATTGTCATTTGAAGTTTATTACGTTCAAAGTCTACCATATCACTCATAGGTGTTTTCCCTTAATTTAGTGATTATGAATCAGTAAAATTGGCTTAAGGTGAGCATATTGAAATAATTAGGCACTTTGAAATTTGTTTACAGATAATCTCTCATCCTATTAACTATCATGCTAAGCAAAAAGAAGAAACAAGTCTTTATAATTTCAGATTCTATAGAAGGCAATATTAAAGCAAAGAATAATAGGAGAACAATTAGAATACCTTGAAGAGGGAAAGAAAGTAAAAAGAAAAGAAAAAAGTAGTGTCATACATTTCTGAAGATTTTTTAAAAATATATTCTACTGGGCTACTGCTTCACTGGCAATTGTAAGCAATGGTTCATAGAGTGAGAAACCATAGACTTCCTTCTGTCACATTTATTATCTTTTCTGCAACATTCTTCATAAGCATTAGCTAACTTTTGCTCAAAAATTACAGTATCTGGAAGGTACTTACAATAATGACTTCTCCTCTACTATACATTTCTAAGTTTAAAGTGGTTCTTGATAGTAATCTAAAAATTTGGCATTCAGTAATGTATCCCGATCTCCTACATATGTTTATCTCTAAAGAAAAAAAATGAAAAAAAGAAAATAAAAAGAAAGATATGTTGCTCCTCCTTGGGCAAGAAAGAGAGCCTTATAAATATTTAAAAACTAAAATTTTGCAGCACTTTGAGAGGTCAAGGTGGGAGGACTGCTTGACGCCAGGAATTTGAGACCAGTCTAGGCAATGTAGCGAGATCCCATCTCTATAAAGACAAACAAAAAACCTGGAATTATGTTTTCTCTTAGTCTTTTCTTCCTTAAGTTGGAAACTGTATGTTGATGTAGCATGATTTCTAAATCTCATATTATTCTGTCTTTATATTTTTCTATATTTATTTATTAATCTTTATGTTTAATGGAGGCATCTCTACAAATCTGATGACTGATGATACCGTATCACTATATATACTCACATCTCATTAAAGGATTATCTTAAGAAAAGTTTATCTCTATAAACTGTCACTGTATCTAGAATGCAAACAAATTAGATTGAGTAGAAAAAAAGTTATTTATGTCATTACATACATTTTAATTCCAAAAGACAGCCAAATCTAGGTGACCTAGTTTCTCTGTCATCTCTGCTATGCTTAATATTTGCTTTATTTTTAGGTAGACTGTCTCTGCTTAACAGAAAGTATGACCACTGAAAGCTGGAGACAGAGTAGTCACAATCTCAAAAGGAGGAAGATCCTAACTCTAAATGTTTGTGGAAATCACTCCAGCTGAACTTTGATTGGTCCTACTTGGATAATGTGCTTACCTATGATCAACAATTTATCCTTGGAAAAGGTCTTGATGGCTTACATTGAGCTCATACTCATGTCTAAGTTGGACTTATTGAGACCATTTGATTGGTAGTTCAGGGAACGCAGGAGTCATATTGTCAAAAAAAAGAGATGTTTTCGCAGAGCAAAACCTAAAAGAGGACCTCTGTATTCACTTTATTTCACTTAGCACTAATGAGCAATATTTCAGATCATTCCTTAACTCTTCATTAATTCAAATTAAATCAATTTGTATATATGCTCCACCAAGACCAATATGTCACCATAAGACAAAAAGCAGCCATGGATATAAAATAAGAAGAAACTAAGAGGGAATCATTCCATTGTTGTCATGCACACATTAATGTTGCCAACTCTAAATATATGTTAGAATTAAAGTCTAATTTAGTCATTGCCAGTAGTGACTATCAGTAGACATAATGTTTTCATTTTTTAATTTCAATTATGGATGCTATTAATACATGCATTTGCTCACTTAACAAATAATTGCTGAGTTCCTTCTCTGCACTTGGCAGTTTTCCAACTGAGGATGTAATATTGAATAATCCCTGCATGGCCCCTGGCATTGTGGGCTTAAGGGCTTAAGCACAATGTGGACCACAAAAAAACATACCAACAGGTGCTAGAATAGTATAAAACAGTTAAGACTAAACTATTCCATGGAATCAAGAGTGACAGTTTTCTTTTGAGACACAGTCTAGCTCGGTCACCCAGGCTGTAGTTCAGTGGCACAATCTTGGCTCACTGCAAATTTGTTCAAGTGATTCTCCTGTCTCACACTACTGAGTAGCTAGGATTACAGGCTTGCACCACCACATTCAGCTAATTTTTGTATTTTTATAGAGATAGTATTTCATCATTTGGCCAGGTTGGTCTCAAACTCCTGACCTCTGCTGATTCTCCCGCCTCGGCCTCCAAAGCGATGGCATTACAGGCCCAGCCAAGAGTGACATTTTGAAGAAATGAAACTTAATACCTAATACATGGATGATTAGTAAGAGGTCTGTGTATGTTTTTCGCAGATAAACAGCGAAGAAATTTTCCAATGGTTAAAGCCAGGAGGAAATTCTGAGGAGGGGTTGATAAATTCTGAGGAGGGGTTGATACACTACAGGGAGTCAAGAGAAAGAAGTTATATAAGAAGCAAGAGAGAGGCACAGGCCAGGCCAGGAAGGCCTTTTAAAAGGTTTTTGACTTTCCTAAGAGCAATGGAAAACCACTGATTTGCTTGCATTATAGGAGTAACGTGGAGAACTTTGTGATTTTACAAGTTTGCTGTGTTTGAGAATGGGAAATGTTTTAGGATGCTAGGTAAAAGGCTATTGCAATAGTCCTGGAGAGAAGAAGTTCTTATAATAATGTATGTATAATACTACTACTACTACTAATAATAATAATAATAATGTATAATAATGTAGTGGTGACACAAGATTCTTTTGGTGCTGCTTCACCAGCTGGAAATCCCTGCAGCCTGCAGTTCCCCTACCTGGACCTCACTCAGCTACAGGCTCTCCACTGGGCTTGCTCCACTCTTTCAGCCTGGCAGGCTGCACTCAGTTTGTGCTACCAGCCCAGATTCCATGCCTGCTGCGGTTCTGTACTCAGCTGGTCTGGCATTCTGTGACTGTGTTCCACCTTGGGTGCCAGCGTCTAGATGAGAAGGGATATAGCAGCACCCAAAAACTTTGAAAGGTCAACAACTATGAATCCCCAAGTGGTATTATGGCTTTTGCCCAGAGAGTTCCAAGGCCTGATTCCCCAAGGACTCAGGGACTCTCTCTTTTCTGCCACTGCAGCATGGCTGGGGAGCCATGTTTCAGCTCTCTCATGTTACAGATCACATTCATACCCTCTGCCTGCAGTGTAGTAAAAAGAGGGGCAAGTTACAGCTCATTTGTTTCCCCTGTCTGCACACTTCAGCAAACGGGGGCATGTCATGGCTTGTTCAGTCCCACTGCTTGGCTTCAGAACATAGCTCCTAGGCTGTCCCAGGCATTCCATCACTTCTTCTCATCATGTGGGGCAGCCACCCAGTGCATGCAGAAGATGGGAGGGCTACAGTGTTACAGTTCCTTTCACACCTGCCATTCGGCAGGTCTTTCATTCTTGTCCCACATCCAAGAGGAAGGAGCTATGTGGACACTGAAGAGTGGACAAGTCAGAGAAGAATTTCATTGAGTGACAGAAAAGCTCTTGACAATGAGAGGGGACCAGACAATGAGAGGGGACCAGACATAGGTAGCCCTCTGTGTGAGAATGGTTCCTGAAAGCAAATAGCCCAATAGATGGCTGAGTCTGGGGTTTTTATGGGCCCAGAATGGGGGAGCACATGCTGCTTGCTCCATGGGTGGGCCTGGAAAAAGCACCATTTGATTGACTAAAAGATACTGGGGAGGTTCTAACTCTGGTCATGGACTCTGGCAGCTCAGTTATCAGGCTTTAAGCTATCTTTGTCTTAGAGGTCAGGTTTCACTAGGGACCCACCCCATCTGCCTAAGAATTTTTCAGCCACCTGCCACTATCAGTGGCAGTAGAGTTGGGAGTCAGAAATACAAACAGCAGGTCTGAAATTGCTTCTGAAAGTACATCAGGACTTACTCACTGACTGCCTTTATGTACATACATAAATATAACTCACTCTTTTAACATAATGTTAATCATAATTAAGGTATGTTTTAAAACAAAAGTAGCTAGTTATGTTATTTATTGTTTTACATGAGGAGCTTAGTTGATGTGACCTGAATAATTTAATGGACAAGAACTTTAATTGTTTGAAAATTATTTTTCGTCTTTGGGAATAATAATGTATTTTGAGGTTTCCATACAAGACTAAACACCCATGAAGCTAGAAAATGTATTCAAATCTAACAATCACATTTTTCTTTCACTGGATTTCTAAAAATCCAAAGAAAACACAAAGTTATCTAGAGTAAAGAAACAAGAAAAGTAGTAAGCAGAAAGACAGTTGAGAAAATAAACAGAACAAGGACACCCAGGGGGAACATGCAGTCTACCCAATTTTTGGCCTTACCTGAATTTGAAATATCTGAGGAGACAACTCTGTATACAGGAGAAATAGGTATCCAAGCATTCTTGACTCTTAAGGTTATAGTGACCTCTTTTAAATGCTTGACATATCACATTCATTCTTCTGTAACTGAAATTGTCTGACTACACAGCAGCCTTCCTATGAACAATGACCTCCCCAAGGCTATTTCTCTTTTTCTTTGTAAGTGAGGACATACAACAAGAGCATATTGAGTACCTAAATGTGCCATGCCCTGTTTTAAATAGGTTTTTTTTTTTGTATTAATTCATTTATTCTTAACAATTCATTAAGGTGTTACATTCCATTCACCATTTGACCAATGAAGGGACCGTGGCACAATGAGTTTACAATGCTTCCCCTGAAGTCTCTGGGCTAGTAATTGGCAGCACTGAGATCTGAGCATACACTGTTTAGCTCTAGAGCCCACATGCTTGAACATTTACTCTACTAGCATCAATACAGCAGGCACCATGACAATAGCTACAGTTTATTCAGGTTCTTTATGCCAGGCATCATTCATTAACGAAAGTTATCCTGGATCCTACAAATAATGAAAATGACACCTTTAAGGTAGTTATAATTATCCCCATTTTCAGAAAAGAAATCAGTGGCTCAGAGAGCTTAATCCATTTGACATGGGTCATATAACTAGTGAAAAACAGAGCCAAACACCAGTCAGATGCATCTAAATATAAAAGCTATGCTCTTTTGAAAACATCAAGAAAAATCAGATACTAGTTTTAGCTTAATCCCTGACGGGATGAACACAAGCGTTACTTAATCTCACCAGCTTCAGCCCAACTCAAGTACACAATAAAAGACATTCTCAGTGATTCTTGAACTTTTGTAGTTTTTGGCTTTACCTGGGGTATTTGTTATTAATGCAGATTCTTCAGCAGGTCCTACATTGCTTGATCAAGTAGATCTGAGGGTGGCTGTTCAATCATTTCTGATTGGAACAATAATCCATAGAGATGCTTATTCTGCTTTACTCTGTTATAACTTTCACTAAAACTCAGCAATCCTAGGGTAACCCATATGGCACCTTGACACTTAGAGATTTAAATATAATTGACTTAGAATCAAATCAATTGTGATAGCAGCAAGAGGCAGATAATCCTAGGCAGACAGGGGTGGATCCCCAGTGAAACCCCACCTTCAAGCCAAAGATAATTTAAAGCATGAAAGCCAAGCAGCAAGTCAAATCCGTGGACCAGATTGAGAACCTCTCTTGCTATGTGATGCACTTTCCTCTGATTGATCTCCACCCTTCACCTGTTTCACATATACCTATTCTTCCCTAATTACTTTTTTACATTGTTGTGCCCACCTTTGAGTGGTGCCTTTATTTTAGTCTTTTTTGCATACTCACAAACCAGTGATCACACACTCCCCCATGCTGAGTCCATAAAAATCCCAGACCCAGTCACATGGGGAGGGAGACCACCCAACTTCTGGGAGGGAGACTGCCCGACTTCAAGTAGGGACCACCATTGTGTCCCCTTTCTGCTGAGAGCTGTTCTGTTGCTCAATAAAATTTTCCGGCCTCCTCACCTTTTGAGAGACAGCATAACCTAATTCTTCTTGGATGCAGGACAAGAACTTTGGGAACTGTCGAACACAGGTACAAGCTGTGACACAGTCAGGCTGTGGCATACTGGCCCAGGCATGGGCTAAGCACAGCTCCCACAGTGAGTGTGGGGTCCAGGCTGGTGCTCAAGCCTGGGGTAGCTTGATGGGCCAAGTGGACATGTTGCCTCCTGTGGCAAGTCCTGTGGTTGAGCAAGGCCTGGGTGGGGACTTCACCAGCTGCAGAGGTCCCCAGCTGGAAAAATGACTGAGAAGAAGCCTGCATCAATTGCGTGGCCTATGGGAGTCAGATAGCTCTTCTGAATTCTACAATTCAAGGAATTGGTCTTGGGTACACTCTTCATATTTTTCTGTCTCCAGAGCATTTATGTTTTCATGATCCAGGTCCTTTGTCCATATATGTTGTCTCTGATTTTTTTCATGAGATAAGAAAGGGTCATATGTGGATTTGAAAGTCCTGGTGTGGGCTCTATTTCTCTTAGTTATTTCTGTGTTACTGCTTGCGGCTAAAATAACCCATTCTTAGACTCCTAATATTCTATTTCATAAACCAGCATTATTTACTTCATAGCACATATTATTATCTAAAATTATTTTGTTTGTTCTTCATAAATGCTATCTTTCTCCTCCCACTAGAAAGTAAGTTTTACAAAGCAGACACTCTGACCAGAATAGGTGCTTAATGAATATTTGCTTAATTAATGGATAACATCTACAAAATTTCACTGTATTTTGCAACATTTTAAGATGGAAAAATTTAAAGGAGACAATCTGATAACAAATGAATAATATATATCACTTCTGTAAGCAGAAAATTAATAAACCATTCCCATAAATTGATTTAATGTGTATCCTTATAGCTAACACCTAGTCTAGATTCCATTTAAATGAAATTAGAATGACTGTCACAGCAGATCTCTCTCTCTCTGGAGTCATTTCTTCATAATTCATTCTGTATACTTTTGTTGTATTATAATCTTCCTTAAATATCATTTCATCAACACATTTCTAAAGATCAAAATATTTAAATTGCTTTCTTGTTTCGCCTATGTTAGGTGTAAACTTTTCCCTCTTGCTCTGACTTATTATTCATTTAGTTGGAGACCTTTTTTCTGCCTTTATAATTCCTTTGTCCCAAGAGCACATTTGCACTTCAATCAGTAGTGTCTCCTCACTATTGTGAGAACAAGTCTATGTTTATTCTTATGGTCAAGTCTATGGTTTATTCTTGGTCTTTCCTATTGGTACATTTGCTTTTCCACATTCTTCTTGTTCTTCAGAGTCTGGCTCCAGTCTCATTTCTTCAAAGACAATTTCACTGACTCTTATTAAACTGTACATTGTTTCATGTTATTCTTCTCTTCTGACCTAGATATCACCTTGAAGACAGAGCTTGTATGCACATCATAATAGTGTTTTTCAATCTGCTGATCAGGGGTCTCAATCAACATTATTTAATGAAATAAAATAAAATAGAATAGTAGACAGCAAAAGCTGCCTGAGAGTGCCTCACAAATATAAACAGAAGTTTTATTCCTTGAAACTTGTTTCTGTTGAAAGTGTGCATGAATACTGGTTCACAATATATGACAGATTTCTTGGCTGTAAATCTTAATTTAAAAAGTTCGAAATCTGCTGCTCTATAGAACTAAACACAGACTTGTTCACATAATAGAAACTCATTAAATATCTGCCTTTTGATTGGTTGAAATAACTCTCAACATGTACAACTCATGGTAGAAAATTAGGTCCTGTGTTAGACAAAATAATTATATTGCTGCTGAAGCAGCATACTAAAAGATCATTTCCCTATTTATTTAAAACTACAAAGGAGGATGTAAGCTTACAAACATCATGTGACTCATTTAGTATCACTCAAATTTTCCATTATTCTAGTTTTCAAATCTAATGTCCTCTCTAATGAAAAACCAACTCTGGTTTTTTTATTTGACAAAAAAAGGAAGTCTAATGAGGCTATGTGAGTTTTTCTCAAATTTATTTATTTATTTTACATTGACAGATAAAATGTATCTGTTGTGTACAACATAAGGTTTGGAAGTATGTATGCTTTGTGGAATGCTTAAAGCGAGTTAATTAAAATATGCATTATCTCACATAGCTATCATTTTGTAGTGAGAACATTTAACATCCACTGTCTTAGCATTTTTCACAAATTCACTATATCATAATTAATTATAGTCACAATGCTGTACATTTTCTTAAGCACTAAGTAAGAAAAGGATTTAAGGTTGACCTAATACGTTTTAGTTTAATGAGTTTTGGACCCGGGGCTTTATTTCACTGTACCACAAACACTCAAATTCTAAAATTCATACTTCTTTCCATGAGATTTATATAATCTAGAAAAATGAATAAAATGTGTGAGCTTTTAGAGTAGCTATAAAAAGTGCCTCATTTCAGAAAACAAGCCACTATTGAAGGCAGAATTAAATGGGATCAGCTTCTAGTGAGATCAGTATCATGCATGTGTTATTGGCTTGTATTTCAGCAGAGACCTTTGAATAAAACAAAAAAGATGGCAAGAGGATAAAGATAGGTCTTTATTAATGAACCTTTAATGATATATGGAAAACTATGAAGCAGTATGAATCAATAACAAACTGCTCTGAAGAACCAGTAGTGAATTAATTATAATCATTGCAAAAGCACATATTTTCACACAGTATCTTTTCTAGCAATTTTTAAATGATGGCATTTGCTGGTAATTTCCTTTCCTAATGTCAAATATTAAAAGCAGACAAACTTTAAAAACCAGATGAAAACAGAAGGACTTTTTTCTTTATATATTGAGAAGAAAAGTAAGACAATCTAGAGCAAATAAAAATATTGCAAAGACAGCACAGATGATTTTTTTATGAGTGGTAATAAAATGTGAAATAGTAAGAGTATTGAAGTCGGCTGACCCAGGACAGGAGAGGAAGTGAGACTAAACAGGCATCTTGAGGGCTTCCAGGACCAGTATGAGGGTTTAGAGTACTAGGCATGACCAAACATGGGGAAGAAGAAATGTACACAAATCACAGACCATATTTCACTTGGGAATCCAAGAGTCACAAAACCTTTGCATTTTAAAGCTGGAAGGGACTTAGATCAACATTCTCATTTCACCAAAGAGGAAATCAAATCATGTTCTGCTAAGTTATACAGTATGTATTCCATGTTTGTCAAAATTGCAAGCAGGTTTTTAGAAGCAGCCTTACACACTAGATAAAATATATGTTGGTCTTCTTTCACTCCTCTTTCCAGCACTTACTCTGTAAACTCTGTTTGTTCTCCCCCTCTCCTTCTATTATTTTATTTTATTTTATTCATTAATACACTATGTGTCTTCAATATTTTGGGCATATTACTGGGCATTGAAAATATGTGATCCCTCCTGAATGAAGTTTATGATCTAATAAGTGAGAAAGGTGATACAAAAACAACAACAATGTAGAAATTTAAGTTAAATAAAGGGGAGTTAATGTGTGATACTATATTCCCCATTAAAGTGACAATTCCATTTTCTAGATATATGATGAAGAATGTGGTATCTAAACTGAATCATAAATCATTAGTTAGAGTTCATCAGGTTTTTATAAAGCATACACAATGGGTTAAGTGTTTTGTTTATATGCAATGTGTTCCAGAGGTGGGAAGAAGGGAGAATAATGTGTAGGTAGTGATTTTTACAACAATAGTGTACATAAAGTCTATCATATTAAATAGACTTTTTTTTCTATTGAAATTTACCCCCAAGTGATCCTATCCCACATTATGAAGTAAACATCATTTATTTGCCAAACCCCAGTTTGTAACTCTACCCTGTACCTCTTTATTGAACTTCAAACTTCTGTATATCCAACTGCCTACTCAACATTTAGAAGTCTAACAGGCATCTCAAGTGGAATGGATCCAAAATTATGATCTGTGATTCACTTCCTAACCTTTACTTCCTGCAAAGGTCCACATATCTAGTTGCTTGGATAACTGCCTTAGATTCACCCTAGGCTCCTTTCTCCCTTAAACAGAATCTTTTTTGCTCTACCTTCTCAAAGAGTATCAATTGTTTTTCACCATTTGAGCTACAACCACTATAGTCTATGCCACCTGGACATTGTAATAGCGTTGTGATAGTTTTCCCTGCATTTACTCTTTCCCCACTCATCATAGCAGCCAGATAGATCTGATTTAAAAATATATATTTATATATCATGACTTTGTTCAAAATTCTTGAAAGCCATCTCATCTCATGTAGAGTAAAAGCCACAGTCCTTATGATAACCACATGGCCCTCCATGAACTGCTCATTTCCTATTTCTCTGCTCTTATTTCCATCTCCTTACCCCTGGATAACTTGGCTCTAGCCATGCAACTCTCACTGTTCCTCAAACACACAAGGCACACCCATGCCACGGGATCTTGGCACTTGTCATTCATTACTGGAAATATTCTGGCCCAGATATCCACAAGGCTCACTCTCTTCTTTTCATTAAGTCTTAAGTCAAATGTCACCTTCTTACTGAGAATTTCACTCAGCATCTTTCTAAAATATATTTTATTTGTATATCTTGTTTTTGCCTTTTTTGTTTTGGGGGTTTTGTAGTTGTTGTTACCACGTGCTAGAATGCAAGATATACGGGGCAATGTCCCTTACCACTGACAATCAGTTCTTAACTATCGAAAGTGGCTTAAAATAAAAAAGTTTTTTCTTCCCTTTCTAAATGCTGTTACTCTTGGGAAGAGTAACACATCAATTTACACGAAACATTAATACATTAGCATAAAATCATTAATTGTGTATTTTGATTCCATGACAAATCCTTAAATTTTTTCACTAAAACATGGAATTTGCACATAGAAAGAAGAAAAAGTTGTGGGAAAGTGTGGCGATATTTGTGTGAAGGAGTTTGGACCACTACTAAGGAAGCTAGGAGACATAGTAATAAAGATTCTGGTTAACATGCTATGTGTGGACAATTTACGTGATTCAAAAACGTCTGTTAGGATAGGACAGAAAGAAACTGAACTGATAAAGAAAGACTTGTTTAATTCTGAGTGAAAGTCCAGATTAATTAATTTTGGAAAAATTCAAACCATGAGTGTAATGTTGAACACTTCTATCGGTAAACTGAAACTCAGACTTACTCTGCAGGTTTTATACTGAAAACGTATTAAGATGCTAATTAAATAATGTTTTTAAAACACTTAACACTTAGCTTCATGTATGGAAAACAGTGGCTACTTTAACTGGGGCTAGCTTTAACTGCAGCCAGCTATTAGGATACACTAAGGATTCGGCTATTAACTATTGGTTTATATTAGTACATTTCCCTGCTCCCATGGAGACACCATATTTACATCTTATATTTAAAGCATAAATAATTGGTAATACCAAAGGTCTACATTGTAGAGTCTTCGCAGTGTAGCAATTTTGTATTCCATGCTTGGTGAAGGAATCTCCTTCCATAAAATCATTAAACGTTGTCTAGTTTAGTTTAGTTAATATATTATGCAAACTTAGGAATGTGATCTCAGAAGCTGCAGGGTCAGTTCTGTTTTAAAATGATTTCCTAAAAATAGATGCTAGAAGAGGTCAAAATGTGATAGGTACAAATAAATTATTTCATTTCCATTTAGTAAATACATCACTTTGAATCCTAACTGACCTACAAGAGAGATGGGCAAAGAGACAGTATCACAGATGACAGGTGTAGTTCCAAAAGTCATTATAAAATGGGAATAGATATAGAGATGTCTATTTCTTGCCTTTTTTTTTTTTTTTTTTTTTTTTAGGTCTAGCAATTAGCCATAGCTAGTGAATAAAAATAAAGCTCTTTGGCTTCTCTGGACCTCCACTCTGTTACGTAAAATACCATTCTGAATTTCACATTTTATATGAAGTTCTAGAAAAATAAAACAAGAAATCATTAATATTTAATGTAAAGAAGTCAGAAATAACTGAGAGGAAGCAAAAAGTGAAAAGGCAAGTGATGCTAGAGATTGATCCAAATGAGTGAGCAATTATTAAGGAGTCTTGCTTGAGTAAGACAGAGTCACCATTGTAAGGGGCATCAGGACTGATTAAGAACAGCTGTTGAAGGGAGGCCCTGAGACCTGCATAAGCACCCTATGTGAATTCAATATAATTGACTCAGATTATCCCAGTAGTCTCAGCTACTTTCTAGCTCCAAAAAGCACCTTTAGATTAGAATGAACGCTTTCTGTTATTAATTTTTTTCAATGTCCTGCAGAATCATCTTGCAGTAGCTCAAACACAAGACTTTGTCAGAAAATGTCCATATTCATTATGATATACTACATCATATATTAGTACAACTCAAAACAATTTCAAAAACATGTAAAAACATGTTCTCCTAGTTCCTCAAGAAAATGGCAGCAATTTAAAAGTGTAAAGAATTTCTTTATCATATTTAGTTGTAATATATTTTGTTTCTAAGAACTGTACATCATTTTACCATGTGAATTTCACAGTCCTCCCACCAACACCAAGGGTAAGTAACATTTTATTATTATCATTAACTGGTACTCTTCTTAAGGCATCACCAAGACCTAGAAAAATCTGAATCTGACTTGTAAAGGCAATGTGGCTTAGCACTTCAGCAAGGCATAAATACATGATTGCGCTTCAAAAGAGAAATGAACAGTGTGAAAGCCCGAAGGAAATGTCTAAAGGACTTCTGCCAGTTAGCATATGTGAGCAAACAAATAATTAGAAATTTAGTAATACTTGAAAGAAAATCTAAAGCAAACTTATATTTACAAGGATATATACTTTTTAAAAGCCTGCACACAGAGACTACCTTAAGCATGGAAACCTTTATTTACAATAGAATAATGAGTTCAACCACTTGAAAAAAAGGTTGATGTAAAACTTTTAAAAGTGCTTTAGATAAATTTAAAGAGATAACGGAGTCATATAACATTTATTTAATATTAAGGTTCATCTTTTACATAAAAAATTTTGTACTAGCTTTAATATTTTAAAGTATTATAGAACAAGATAATAAAAATTGCTGTATAACATGGGCTAAAAACAGATATTACTGGGTTCCTAATGAATGAATTACTCTAGTTGAAATATGTTCCCTGTTATATTTCACTAAGAATTTCATGTCCATATTATAGGCCTTGGAGCTTTGAACTGTGAAGCCACAGCATCCTTATATTTACTCATGTTCTGCAGGTGTATTTCAGCACCATTTACAATATTTGTGTACTTTGGCTTTTAACAATTTTCTTTTTTTTAGTTGACAATTCAAATTGTCAAACTAAAAATTTTAAATAAAAATTTAAAAATAAATTTAAATTTATTTTAATTAATACATTGTAATAATACATATTTATAGGGTACAATTTAATGTCTAAATACATATATATATGTATATATAGTACAATGATCCTATCAGTATAATTAATGTATCTATCACCTTATGTGTTTATCATTTCTCTCCTAGCTGTTTTGTAATATACGATACTTTACTGTTGACTATAGTTACCCTGCTGTGTAATAGAACACCAAAAATTATTCCTCCTATCTACTGGTAACATCATATTCTTTGGCTAATGTCTCCCCATCCTCCTTTTCCGTTTCACCTCCCCAGCCTCTGATAATCACTGTTCTACTATTTACTTCTATGATATCAAGAGTTTTACTTTTATTTTTCATTCCACATATGAGTAAGATTATGTGGCATTTGTCTTTCTATGCATGGCTTATGTCACTTATCATATTCTCCAGGTCCATCCATGTTACCACAAATAACAGGATTTTATTCTTTTTTATGACTGAATAGTATTTCATTCTGTATATATACCATGTTTTCTTCATTCATCAGTTTTTGGACACTTAGATTCCAAATCTTGGCTGTTATAAATAGTGCTGCCATAAACATGGGAGTGTAGATATCTCTTCAACTTACTGACTTCATTTCCCTTGGATGTATACCCAGTAGTGAAATTGCTGAATGTTACGGGTGTTTTTAATTTGGGGGTATCCTTCATGATATTTTTCATAATGGCTGCACTAGTTTACAACAGTGTGTAAGTATTCCCTTATCTCCACATCCTCGCCAATTATATTTCTTTTTATTTTTGTTGTTTGAGACAAGATCTCACACTGTTGCCCAGACCAGAGTGTAATGGAGCCTTCATAACTCATTGCGGCCTCAAACTCCTGGGGTCAAGTGATTCTCCTGCCTCGGCCTCCCAAGGTAGTGGGATTACAGGCATGAGACACTCTAACCGGCCTCCAACATACATTTACTTTTGTCTTTTTGATAATGGTCATTCTAAATAGAGTGAGGTGGTATCTCATTGTGGTTTCGATTTTCATCTCCCTGATTATTCGTGATGCTGAGAATTTTTCATATTCCTGTTAAATATTTCTATGAATTCTATTGAGGAATGTTTATTAAAATATTTTGCTCATTTTTAAATTGGGTTATTGGTTTTATCACTAATAAATTCTTTACATAGTCTGTATATTAATCCCTTGTTAGATATGTAGTTTTCAAATATTTTCTCTCATTCTGTAGGTTGTTTCTTCACTCTGTTAATAGTTTCCTTTGCTGTGGAAAAGCTTTTTAATTCAATGTAACACCATTTGTTAATTTTGCTTTTGTTGTCTGTGTTTTGAGGTCTTATTTTTAAAACCCTCTTCCCAGCCCAATGTCATGAGGTGTTCCCCTATGTTTTCTACTAGTAGTTTCATAGTTTCAGGTTTTAAAGTTAACTCTTTAATCCCCTTTGAGTTGATTTTCATACATGGTGAGAGGTAGGGGTCTATATTTTTACTCTTCTGCAAGTAGATATCTAATTTTCCCAGCATAATTTATTAAGGAGACTATCATTTCCCCAATGTGTATTCTTGACACCTTTGACCAAAATCAGTTTACTATAGGTTTGTGAATTCTTTTCTTAGTTCTCTATTCTATTCTACTGGTCTCTATGTCTGTTTTTATGCCAGTGCCATGTTGTTTTAGTTGCTGTAACTTTGCAGTACATTTTGAAGTCAGGTAGTGTGATGTCTTCAGCTTTGTTCCTTTTTCTCAGTATTGCTTTGACTATTCAGGGTATTTCATGGTTCCATATGAATGTTAGGACTTTTTTTTTTTTTTTTTGCTTCTGAATAGATCATTAGTATTTTAATAGGGAGTTGCATTGAACCTGCAAATTAGTTTGGGTATTATGGTCATTTTAACAATATTAATTTTTCCAATGCATGAGCAAGAGATATCTTTCTATTTAGTTTTGTTCTCTTCAATCTATTTTATCAGTTTTTTATACTTTTCATTACAGAGATCTTTCTTCTCCTTGTATAAGTTTAATGCTAAGTCAGGTATTTTTTGTAGCTATTGTAAATGGAATTGTTTCCTTGATTTCTTTTTCAGGTAGTGCACTATTAGTATACAGACACACTACTGATTTTTGTATGTTGATTTTTCTAGGGTGAAACTTTACTGAATTTTTTACCAGTTCTAATAGTTTTTTAAGGGAGTCTTTAGGGTTTTGTATACATACTAACATTCTGTTTGCAAACATGTTGTCTGCAAAATTTGACTTTCTCCTTTCAAATTTTAGTGCCTTCATTTTTTTTTTAATCTTTCCTAATTGCTCTAGTACTATGTGAAATGGAAGTGGTGACAGTGGGCATCCTTGTCTTGTTCCTGATCTTAGAAGAAGCGTTGTTAACTTTTCCTGTTCAGTATGATACTAGCTGTGGGTTGTCATATATAGTCTTTATTGTGCTGAGACACATATCTTCTCTATCTAATTTGTTGACAGCTTTTATCCTAAAGGCATGTTGAATTTTGTCAAATGCTTTTTCTGCTTGTATTGAAAATAATTGGATGAATTTTGTCTTTCTCTCTGCTAATGTGGTATATTGCATTAATTGATTTGCATATGTTTAATCATCCTTGACTCCCTGGGATGAATCCCACTTGATATACTGAATAATCTTTTTAATGTGCTGTTGGATTCAATTTGCTGAAATCAAGTGGAGTATTTTTATATTTGTTTTCATTGGATATTGGCTGGAAATTTTCTTTTTCTGTCATTTCCTTGTTCAGTTTTGGAATCAGGGTTATACTGATCCTGTAAAATATTATCCACCTTAAAATTTTTGCAATAGTTTGAGGAAGATTGAAATTAGTTTACTTTTAACTGTTTGGTGGAATTCAGCAATTAAGCCATCAGGCCCTAAACTTTTTTTCAATGGAAAACTTTTTATTACTGATTCAGTTTTTCACTAGTTATTGGTCCATTCAGATTTTCTATTTCTCCATAATTTAATGTTGGTAGGTTTTATGTGTTCAGGAATTTGTCCATATCTTCTGTGTTATCAAATTTAGTGTATAACAATTTTTGTATTTCTGTAGTATCAGTTGTAATATCTCCTTTATAATTTCTGATTTTACTTATTTGAGTCTTCTTTATTCTTATTTAGTCTAGCTAAATTCTCATCAATTCTGTTAATCTTTTCAAAAAAAATTTGTTTCATTGATATATTTGAACTTTTAATCTGTTGTGTTTATTTCTACTCTGAACTTTATTACTGTCTTATTTTACCAATTTTGTGTTTAGTTTAGTTTGTTTACCTAAGTTTCTTGAGGTGCATTGTTAGGTTGTTAGTTGGAAATTTTGATTATTTTTTGATGCAGTTGCGTATTGTTATAAACTTCCCTCTTAGAACTGATTTTGCTGTGTCCCATAGGTTTTGTTATCATCTGTTTCTACTCTCATTTGACTCAAGACATTTTTAAATTTCCATTTTAATTTCTGCATTGACCCACTGTTTGCTTAGGAGCATGTTGTCTAGTTTCCATGTGTTTGTAAAGTTTCTGAAGTTTTTCTTGTTGTTAATTTAGTTTATACCACTGTCACCAGAAAAAAAAGTACTTAATATGATATCTATCCTCTTGAATTTGTTAAGTGTTATTTTATGCTCTAATAAATGATCTCCTGGGGAATGTTCCACGTGAAGTTTAAAATAATATTTATGTCTACAGGAATTGGATAATACATTCTTTAAATATCTTTTAGGTTCATTTGGTCTATAGTACAGTTTAAGTTCAACCTTTTTTTATTGATTTTTTTATCTAGATGATCTGTTCATTATTGAAAGTGGAGTATTAAATTCCCTACTATTATTGCATTGTAGTCTGTCTCTCTCTTTAAATCTAATAATATTTGCTTTGTATATCTAGGTGCCGTAGTGTTGAGTGCATGTATATTTATAATCATATCTTCTGCTTAAATCAATTTTTTATTATTATATAATGACCTTCTTTGTCTATTTTTAGAGTTTTTCACTTAAAGTCAATTTTATCTGGTTTAAGTAAGGTAACTCCTACTCGGTTTTGGTTCCAATTTGTATGGAATATCTCTTTCCATCTTTTCAATCTTTTGTTCTTTATCAGTGAAGTGTGTCTCATATAGGCAGCATATAGTTGGGTCCTTTTAAAAAAAAATCTATTCATCCACTTACATTCAAGTTTATAAGCAATAGGTAAGAACTTACTCCTACCATTTTGTTAAGTGTTAATCCTCTTTTGTTTAACTCGGTAGTTTGGTAGTTTTTTATGGTGCTAAACTTTGTTTCCTTTCTCTTTCTCATTCGTGCATCTGCTGTAATGTTTTTCTTTGTGGTTAATATAGGGAAATACAAACAGCCTTGTCGTTATAATAGACTATTTTAAGGTTATAGAAACTTCATTCCGGTTGCATAAAATTACTCTGGATAGTTTTCTTCTGGGGTAAAAGTTATACTTTTACTTCCTTATTTTACTTCTTTATTTATTGTGTATTCCTTAGCCACTAATTGTAGCTGCTATTGGTTTTGACCATTTGGCTTTTAAATCGTTACAGAAGAGGATTGAAGGACTTACATAGCACCATCATATTACTGAGGAACCCTGAGTTTGAATTATGAATGTACCTGTACTGATGAGTTGTATAGGTTTGTGTGTTTTCATGACAATAGTGATTATTTTTCCATTTTCAGTTTTAGCATTTCCTTAATAATTTTTTATAAGGTTAATATGGTGGTGATGAATTTCCTTCATTTTTGCTTATCAGAAAAGATCTTTATTTCTCCTTTATTTCAGAATGATAGCTTTGCTAGATGAAGCTTTCTTTGCTGATAGGCTTTTCTTCTTTTAGCACCTTGAATATATCATTCTGTTCTCTCCTGGTCTGCAAGATTTCTGCTGATAAATCTGTTGATACTCTAGTGGGAATACCTTACATGTGACTTAACGTTTCTCCTGTAGCTTTTAAAATTCTCTCTTTGCCTTTGATTTTTTGATCATTTGATTATAATATTCCTTGAAGATGACCTTTTTAGGGGTTGAATTTAATGGGGAATATTTTAGCTTCCTGCATCTGGATTTCATCTCTCTCTCTCAATACTTCAGAAGTTTTCTGCTGTTATTTCTAATGAAATTGCTTTTCTGTATCTTTTTCCATCTCTTGTGTCTGTGAAAATTTATCATGCAAGTATTTGTTTGCTTAATGGTGTCCTCTAAATCCCATAGGCTCTATTTATTCTTGTTTTATTTTTATTTATTTTTTATCTGATTCAGTTATTTCAAAAGACCCATCTTCAAGTTAATACATTTATTCTTTGGCTTGATTTAGTCTATTTTTGAAGCTCTCAATTGCATTTTCTTATTTATTGAATTCTTCAGTTCCAAGATTTATATTTGTTCTTATTTATATGTATTTCTTTGTTGGATTTCTCATTCAGATTATTAATTACTTTTCTGATTTCATTTAATTGTTTATTTGTTTTCTTTTGTACCTCACTGAGTTTCCTTAAGGTTAAGTATTTTGAGTTTCCTATCATGCATTTCTGACATGTTCTTTTTGGGGGAGGGTCTGGTATTGGAAACTTATTTCATTCTTTCTTTGGGGATGTCATCTTTCCTTGCTTTTTCATATTTGTTGATTCCCTACTTTGATATCTGAACATCTAGTAGAATAGTCACTTTTTTACAATTTTTTTAAGTAGTTTCCATACGGAGAGATTTCCCACTAGGTGGTTCCTAAGGTGTCAGTTGAATATAATATATTGACTTTGACTCCAAGTGGACTCATAGTTTGGTCTCCATGCAGTTTGTTTAGCTTAATCCACCTCAGCAATGTCTGCAATTCTCAGTGGCCACGACTGTGGGCATTTTTAACAGCTGTGGTGCAGTTTTTCTGGGTGGAGGGACACTGAGCTGATTATTGAGCCAGACCTGGTCAGGTATAAAGTGCTGACAGGTTTTCTGGTGGCTTCCTTAGGGAGGTGGAAGCCATCACTGGACTGGCCGTTGAGCCAGGTGTGAGTCCAGAGGGCATGGCAGGATTGTGGAGTTCTATGACCATCTCCCCAGGGAGGAAGGGCCATCAGCAGACCTGCTGTTGTGCCAGGAACAGGTACATGTGGGCCTGCTAACTGGCTGGCTATTTGGTGGCCTCTCTGCTGTGCAGGTCTGCCTATTCCCTGAAGGAGGAGGCAGAGGTGCAGTGCATACGTGATTTCAGAACCCAGTATCTCATCTGTTCTCTCTGGCCAAGTTTCTGGGCAGTCAGGGTCATGTTTGAACTGTTCATGTTTGAACAGGGTCATGTTTAACTGTTTGAACAAGGTAAAATGTTGGTAGGGCCTCAGGGATGGAGAAAGTTACCACTGGCCACCAGGGAAGAATATGCTGTAGCCATGGGTCAGATTTGAAGACGGTGCTGTGCCACAGTGGTTTGGGTCACAGGGGTGTGAGAGGCTTAGTGTGGGCTCCTACTCTGAGGCAGTGCAGATGCATGAACTTATGGCTACTCTCCAACTGAATTTGGGGACTAAGGACTGGGAGGCTCTCCTGTAGCGAAGATTAATGCCATTTGTGGCAGCAATAGAGGACCGCTAAGCATCTCCAGCCTACTTCTTTCCTGTAAGAAGTTCCCCCTGACTCTGAGCCCATCTTGTGCCAAGGTGAGACAGTGTGGCAGAGGTGGGATACCTCTTTCCCTTCTTTATAGTGCTATCCTTGGCTTGTGTGCTTCGCAAGGATTTTGTCACTAAGTTGGTACTCCCCAGGATTCCTCTTCAGTCACTTCAGTTAAAATACTGTTGTATATTCATTGCTTTGGTTTCCTTTTTTTAGAGGGGACAAGGGGAATGAATGCCAGACAACTCTAATTAGGCATCTTGCTAATATGTTCCTTATTCTTCTTGGCACTTCTAGAAAGCAGTGTTGTTGGATCCTAATAAAAAGTACTTAACTTATGGCAAACTAAGGGCATTTTAGAAAAGACATTATGAAACTTTACTATGCATACAAATCACCTAAAAATCTTGTTAAAATACAAATTCTGATTTAGTGGGCCATTGGTGTGGCCTAAGATTCTGCATTTTGAAGCTGCCCTCCAGTATATAATGCTGATGTTGATCCACTGGTCACACTGTGCATAGCAAAGTTTTTATCTTAGTTTCTATTGATATTTTCTTGTCATTATAAATGTTTAGTTAAGTATAAGAAATTACATATTGCCTTGCTTTAAGACTATCCTCTGATACCTGCATCTGAAGCAGAGTTAACATGTGTAGAGGAGAGTGTTGACCAAAATGGTTTGCTTTTCTCTAATTCCACCTTTAGATATTTTCTCTCTATTTTATCTTGAAGCTAGAAAACACCTTAAAAAGAATGAACCCATTGATGTTAATGAATTTAAGCAAGAAGCCTCCACATTACAGACTATTAGCTTGGTCTTTTGTTGTCAATCTCTATCACATTTTCAAAACACCTTTGACAAACAGAATTTGATTCCAAACTTCTTTGATAATCATTGAAAAATGTAACACTTAAATGGAAATTTTAGTATCAACATTCAGATATATATATTTACAAAGTATTTTAAAGATTGGATGTGCAACTTTTTTGGTTAAGATTGACACGTGCATTTTTAGACTTGTATGTATACCTTGAGACTCTGAAAACTCATATTGAATTGCATTAATTTCTACACTTATTCAAAACTCATGGTATGTACAAACTTTTCTGCTAATCAGTTGCTTAGTATATTTTGTATCCTTTCCATTATTACGTAGAAAATATTGGTTCCTACTTATTGTTCTCTGCTATAATGCTATCCTGTGTTGTTTTTTGCTAATGGATAAGAAAGTGTATCAATCACGGTACCGCCCCTCCCTACCCTCCCAACTGATTGGATCAACAATACCATGAAAATGGCTGCATAGGCTAAAGAAAGCCTGAAAGTGTGATACATGTACTGAGACAAATATGGATTATGGGGTAGTGTACAAAGAAAAATTATATGAACTCACATACTGATTATAATTGCTAGCCTTTCAACAATTAAAACTTTATCTTTATATTTAGAAAAGTACAAAAATAGCAAAGTCAAGTTTCCAAGCAAATTATAAGTCTTCTTTCTTCTCTGCCCTTCATTTATCTTTTCCATTGCCTTTGAAGCCCTAAGCAAAGCAGCATCCTTCTCCACTGTGCTAAGATCTTTCAAACACAGAATAGAAGAATCCAATTGTTATAAAATGCAGAAACACACAATGCCAACTGTAATCTAGACTATGATCACTGCAAGTTAAATGACCCCAGGAAACCAAAGGCACTGTCTATAGAATGTCAAAGTAATTGCTTATGAAGACATCATGTACACATTGCCAGGATTAGAGATATGCAGAACTGCTTCAACTACTTGCTAAAATGAACAAATCTCTAACGTCAGATAACAGACCCGAGGAAGCAAAGGTGAATGCTCCAGCTAGAAGGACAATGGAGATATGTGTAAAAAATAAAATAAATATAGTATAAAAATGGAAAAGAAAACGCTAGGGGCATTCCCTAAGGTTAACTAAGGACAAAAAAAGTTTCTCTTAAAGCCACAGAATAAGAAAATTAGACATACAAGTAATATGCAGTTATTTTGTACATATATGTTCATATTTTATGTTGATCTTATGTTGAATATATAGAATAACACAAATCATGTAGAAACAGTTGAGTTTATGCTCAACTAAGAAAGCTCAATTCAAGTACTAGAAGCATCAGCATTACAATACTGAAGAATTAAGTCAAATTTTATACTATCCTTGTGAAAATAGATTCCTTTCTACCATTAGCTAGGATCCATTTTTTATTGTGACATTTTCCATACATTTTTACAATAGCTGGCCAAAATTTTAGAGAAAGTCAGAAATTTTACTTGTAGAAAAGCAACTAAAACTTAATAATTAGTGTTGCTTCATGTAACCTAAAATTTTTTTAGTAATATAGAAAGTAAAATTACCCTTAGATCACCAAGGATCAATACAAAGCCTAGGATTCATGTTAAATATAAGTTCATTTTAGTGCTGAATTAACAATATTTTGTGCTGAGTGGAGTTGAACGGGCAGACTCTCTTTGTGCTGCATCTTTCTTAATTTTAATTGCCCAATTAGCTGGGTCTGCCATGTTTCTGCTTAACAGGAGCAAGTTAGACCACTTGAGTTAGGTCTGGCAGTTTACTCATGCGCAACTAGAAAGCAAATACCCTGCATTCTTCATAGGCAATATCATAAGGGAAACAATATCTCATAACTTAAAAATATTGAATAGAAAAGATTGATGTTAAGACTGCATTATGGCTTTACTCATTAAATATTTTGCGTTGTTTTTGAAAAACATTGTAAGAATGCATTTCATCATAAGATACTTTGATTAGAAAAAAAGGTGACTCATGTTTTAAGAAGAAGCTTTGTGAAAAATACCATATCCTATGGAACATAGGGTCAACCAAAATGTGTTTGACTATTTTACAAACATAGATAAGTAGATATCTTAAAGTAAACAGGTAAACATGATTGCTTTGGACCAAAAAAAAAAAATAATTAATTAATTAAGCAAATAATATCCAAAGTATATGATTTTGACTTTTTAAATTTTCTTAGGTTATTATTATTCTTGGTTACTATTTTCATTCTTACTATTCTTTTTCATAAAAGTTATCATTATTAAAAAAACATATAAACTAAAAGAAGTGATTTTTTAAAGCAATTTTTAGATATTCATATTCAGATATTCATGTATTTTTGGTAACCTTAAAAATTTAGCAAATGCTAATTATTTAAAAGCTGATAGCAAATATGTAAATGATACAGTTTCAGGTATTAAAGTAATATGCTTGTTTTGTGGTTAAAAATAAATAATTAATCCAATGTAAAATGTTGACCAATATCTTTATAAAACAATATTAAGTCTCTTTAAAAATAACAACAATAAAATACATAACTCATAGAGAATACAATAAAAACTTACTAGAAATTAAAATATCAGGAGTATGCTATCAAATATCAAGAAACAAAAAGTGAAAAAAAAGAAACAAAAAGTGGTCAATGGAAAAAGTCTTTAGATAACTTAGGAGTTGGAATGAGCAAACAGTATCTATTATTAATTTGTTCAACTAGTTTTTTTTAAAGTCAATGATTAAACATACAGGAAATCTAAAAAATAAAAATTGAAAACTATTAAAAAGAAGAAAATAGAAGTTATCAAACTTAAAATTATACTACCTGGAATGAAATACTCATTAGATAGGCTTAATAGCAAATGGGAGACTACAGAAGAAAAATTCATTAATATTGAAGACAAATCCATATAAATGATCTAATCTGAAGAATAGAGACAAGAAAATCTAAAAAAACAAAAACAGCCCCGGGGACAAAAGTCTAACATATGTTTGATTTGGGAAATACCAAAAGAGAGAAATAATGTGTTAGAAAAAAATATAAGATGAAACAATGCTTTAAAATTTTCCAAAAATTTGGTGAGAAGCAGTCACTTGTCTCTTAATGAAACTAAAGCGGAATAAATACAACCCATATTGAAAATCAAAAGCAAAGAAAGAACCATGTGTATTTTCAGAAGAAATAACAATATATACAAAGGATACTTATATTAATTATGACAAACTTACCAGAAACAATAGAAGCCAAAGGATAAAAATACATATCTATGGTATTTAAACACTAAAAAATGTGTCCTCAGAAATCTATGTGTGATGTAAACATACATTAAAAAGATTGTCTAATAGACATTTTTAGAGAATCAATAGAGGTATTTTATTGTCAGAAACCTGCACTACAAAAGATACTAAAGTTTTTAGTCTAAGGTAATGACAACAGATCACATCTCAAGTCTATCAAAGGAAGAGACAAAACAAAAAAATAGAAATGTGGATAAATATTGAAAACTATTTTTTTCAATCATAATTTTCTTAAATGATAAATATCTGTTTAGAACAAAAATAGTATCATTATAAGGTGGTTATAACATATCTAGAAGGTTTCCGCACTTGTGATGTGATATATAAAGACTGAAATAGGTAATGATGCAATATTAAACCTAATAGACTGTGTTAAGAATGCATATTTTAGGCGGATCATGAGGTCGGGAGATTGAGACCACGGTGAAACCCCGTCTGTACCAAAAATACAAAAAATTAGTCGGGTGCAGTGGCGGGCGCCTGTAGTCCCAGCTGCTCAGGAGGCTGAGGCAGGAGAATGGCGAGAACCTGGGAGAGGGAGCTTGCAGTGAGCCGAGGTCGAGATCGTGCCACTGTAGTGCAGCCTGGGCTACAGAGCGAGACTTTGTCTCAAAAAAAATAAAATAAAATAAAATAAAAGAATGCATATTTTAATTCCCGGAGCAACTGTTAAAAAGTATTAAAATGAAATGTAGAAAAACTCTGCAACCAGGCTGCAATATGGCAGTGCTATTTATTATTGTCATGTATTTTTATACTAATCTTCAATCCTTGGGTTGTACAACGTGTGAATTTTGATTATTTATACCAGTAATTGATTGATAGATAATCGGTGATACAAAGATTAAATAGATGGAGGAATCCAGATATGGCATAGTGAGTAAGAGCTTTAACTCTGGAGCAGGATACCCCAGGTTCAAATTCATCACTGCCACTTATTCCTTATTTGAGCTTACAGAAGTTACCCACACTCTCTTTTTCTTAGTTTCTTCATACATAAAATGGAGCCAGTAATATACCTCCCTTACAGGTTTTATTATTAAGGATTATACAAATTAATTCATGTAAATTCTTATAACAGCACCTGGCACATAGTAAGCACCCAGTAAACGTCAAGGTATTATTGTTTGTTTCTTGTTTATTTTAAGGGAAATTGAAGACAATTTTACTTGACTTAAAACTCATGGTTTGCTAACTTGGTCTTAATTTTCTAAAATAATTATACCAGGTAAACATTTTTAAACATTATGCGTTTCAGAGTTCATATATCTCAGAGTGACCGAAGCTTCCAAATTCTGCCTCAACTAAGGCAGCTTTCATGTACTACAAAAATGCATGGTCATGTGGCTAGTTATTATAGGGTCTTTATCGTTGAAGAAACATTTCTTGGATAAACAGATAGTACTGATAAAATATTTGGATGTTTTAAGAAAATACGTCATTCATCATTTTGGACAATGATGTATACTAAAAGGAGTAGAGTTTCACATAGTGACCTTTGCCCTCTGGGGGCCTACGTGTTGACATATTTGTAAGCATTATGCACACCCCAGAAGAATAAATGGAAGGAAAAAAAATCAGACACATTGTATTAAGAACCAGGAAAAGTATATACTTTTCCTTTATTTGAACTTACTTAAGACAGATTGCAAGTATCAAAACACCATAGGTATTTTGTATAAATTTGATTAATGAATGATTAAGTGAATACTGTTTTTACTACTTCATTTTAAAATTTGAGATAGAAATAAGAAGCAACTAAAAGTAACTAAGCATTTTACATTTATTATATTGAATGACTGTAGTAAATGCATTGCATCGGAACATGAAGACGATAACGCAATTTTTGCACTACCTACACCAAATGCGAAAAAAAGGAGTATCAGGGAAAGAAAATCGCATGCAAAATCTATGAATATTAAAATGATTTCGGAGCTTGCAATGTAAAAGAAAAATATGATAAGAAAAGGAAAGGCGACAAATGTAAGGAAGGCTGCAGAAGACGTTGAGATAAATAATAAGACGTTTTTCAAACATGAAAGGAACAAAAGGTCAGCGACAGAGAGAGTGGAGTTTCTCACAGATGGCCAGAGCAATTTACTGACTGAAAAGACAGGCATTGCTAAAACAAAAATCAAATGAGTTCATTGCCTTTCTATTCTCACAGAGGGCTTAGGAAACAGAATCAGAAATAGACATAAGTCTCAGACGAATAAGAAAAAAATACCAAAGGACGACTGTGCTGTGCTGAACAAGTGCCTAAAAATAAGATTAGTAATTTTTTTTAAATGCGAACTAAAAACTACTTACATCTTTAACAAATATATTATTTTATAATTCTTAAATGGAAATGTATAAAGAGTTTTTTTAAGGAAAAGTGAAGCAGAATTCTACCAGCCCCCTTTCCCAATTTTGTGACATAAGTGACTGAAATTGGGACAGTCACTGGACAAATAGGCTCTCCACCTGGAATCCATTTCCCAGCAAGAAAAACAGCATTTGAAAAGAGCTTTTATAAGCTTCTCATAATCTATATCAACCACAGGAAGGGACAGTCATCAGGCAGTGGGTCCTTTCTCTGAGTGATCATTGCTTCTGTTACACCGAAGGAAGTGACACTAGGAAAAAAGTCTGCTTATATAGAAAAGCCTACACTATAAAGAAAAAAGTTTTTTTTTTTTTTTTTTTTTTTTTTAAATAAAATAGACTGCTCAGCATCACTGCCATAATAATACTAGAATAAATGTATCTTGTGATGTCAGGATACTTTTTCCCACTGCCATGTTTCTTGAACTGAATATTTACTGTACACATAATCCTTAATGCTTAATGTTAAGTACTGGAGAAGTGGCTTTAGATTTCACCTGATGGAGAGTGAGGTAAACAGATAAAATTGCCCTAATATTATTTTGAGAACAAGTCACACAAAATAAGTAAACAGGATGGGGGAGATCAGTCTTGGAAGAGGTTAATATAGATGATAAGGTTAGACAAACATTACATACTAGTATGAATTTTAAATGTCTTTAACAAGCGTAGCCTCATGAATAGTCATGTCCAGATGCGAGCTGTCTAGATAAAGCTGTCTTAGCTCTGGAACCTATTCTACTTATTCCTTGGCCTGAAAATGAGATTCCCTCCAAAATTACAGACAGTTTTAATTGCGTCATGAAGCACAAACCAAGTAAGGTTTTGAAAGAAAGAGTATCCAAGAGAAAAATCAAAGAGTAGATTTCAAAAGGTGTTGAGAATCCAGAAATATCAAAGAGATCATGCAAAAGAGAGAAATTCATAGAATCCATGGCATAAGATATAAGAAACTTTAGCCTCTTTTTTCTCCACACGGAAAACTCCAACCCAAAATACTGCATATAGCTCAATAGTCTTGTTGGTCTTAAATTAATCCATAGTAACTTTTTTTCTCCTCAAGCTTGAGGATAAGATCCTTGAGGTCCTTCTAGAGCAATGCTTCTGAAACAGGACATATGAGATTAAAATAAGGAGCTTAAATTTAGTAAGGGATATAATTTTACACATAGTAAATGAAGCCCACGTTTGCATGTATATATTTCTGTTACAGGATTTGGTGGTAGCATTATTTTTATAACAAAATTTTAAAATATGATACTTTATTTAAAAAATTACAAATTTAGGAACATAAAATTGTTTGAAATAAAACTGGTACAAAAATGAGAGACATGTATTAATGGCATATCAGAACTAAAAGATGGAAGATAATAATTCTGAGGTCTTAGTCATTGAAGAAAGAAAAAGGAGTAAGCCTGTCTCTGAATCACAAAGTGGAAAAAATTGAATCATTAACCCACAATGTACTATTAAGTGAGAGGTTAAAACTTTTTATTGAGATATATCATGAAATTTGGATGCTTGCCGATTATAGTAGCCAGCTTTACTCTAATAAATAAAGACTAAATAAAATCAAATTAATGATGACTGTACATTGTAAAGTACTTTGTCTTTTCAAAAATAAAATGAAAAAATAAAATTCTAGTTTTAAAATAAAGTTGACCTAAAAATAAATATTTTTATTAAAAATATCAAGAAAACAATTATTTATTGCTTTGCATGTCACGATGTGTAAATTATGGCTAAAGGTATATTCAACAGAAAATAATTACTTTGTAGTTGTTTTAATTTGTAAATAAAATAACTATATATCAATTTGTCATTTATGAAGTAAGAAAAAATATAGCAAGTTTAAGTAAAGGAGGAAAAGAACTATGATGATAAGTATAGAGATAAATTATAAAATTAAAATATGCCTGTAAAATGCCCCAGCGCAAAATACTTCACATACAAATGATTAAAATTATAGTTAGATAAGGAAATAAAGAAAGCACACAAAAATGAACAATGAGCAAAAAATATTAAAAAACTGTTAGATATGACCTGAGAAAATTTATACTAACATTTTAAAATCACAATGAAAGAGATTATTTTTAAACCACAATAAAATAGATTATTTTCTATTAAGAATAAATTTTAAAATTTACAGATGAAATACTGTAAAACCAGGAGAGTATTCGTTATAAAAGATATAAAAATGCTATAAAATAGAAAATTCTAGTTCCATAAAGTTTTATATGTGATCTTTGTTAAATTTTCATTAATCTGATAAGTTTTACTTTCTCTAAACTCAAAGGAAAAGCTACGAAGTATCCAATATATTTTATAAAGCTACTGTATGCAAAAACAGTGCAAAATAAAACAGACTAAATTCACTAATTTCACAAATATTCTGAATAAACTACATGCAAATCCAGCCAAAAGGCAAAAATTATAACCACAAAGAATTTATGTCAAGTGTTAATTTTATTCTAGAAAATATAGTCCTGTGATTCATCCTGCCAGTAAGTCAAAGGTGAAAGAAAGCATATGGTCTTCTCCAGAAATGCCAAAAATGCATTTAATAAATTACAAAACCCATAATTCTTACTTAAAACTACAACAGAAACAAATCGGTAGAAAATAGTTTTAATTAGTGATAGTAATGGGGTGTTACTACTCAGAAAAGAAAGAAAGGAAACAGGCAGAAGCTGCAAGGCAGTCGTTTCAACTTAGGGAAGGTGCTCATTTCATTCAGGTAATTCCTTCCAGTCAAAGGTCCTTTCTGAATCGATTTGTCTACAGAATGACACCAGAGCACCAATCCCTCTGAATTTGTTCTATTTTTTCCAAACTTCTTTTCAGTTTTTTTAGTCAAATATTTTACAGTAAATAAACAAACACATAACCATATAAATAATTGGGTATTACAGATGAAAACAAAGGATGGAAAAATAACTTTTGCATATTTGAAAAGCATTAACACATTTAAATTATAATAAATTCTTACCAGTCATTTTGTAAAAACTACAAAGTCCCAATAGATAATTGACAAGACAATAGCCAATATGCATTTGAACAAATTCATTACTGATGAAGACAAGTAAAAACAGTAAGAAATCATTGATGCTAAATAAAATTGATAGCTTTAAAACTTGCTTAAGTCTTAAAGCTGATAGTAAAATAGGCACTCTCATGCACTCTAATTGGGAGTGTAAATTACTACAGCCTTTATGGAGAGCAATCTGGCAATGTTTAAAAAAAGGACATTTTGATCTGGTAATTTAATCTGTTTAAAATGTAACTTAAATATTCACCAATTATATTTATCACAGCATTACTTTTATATAAGCACAAGTGTGAAATTAAGTATTAATGATGGTAAAACAGCTAAAGGAGAGAAATACTGTACAATCTTTTCAAAAGGATAGTGCAGAGATATTAAAAATTATTATTTTGGAATATTTTTAGTGTCCCAAGAAAAAGCTAATGCTAAAATGTTTAAAAACACATATATGTGTTTTTAAACACATAAAAAGACACAATATATGACTATATGTAAAGTACTAATATAGTAGATATTTCAAATATATGCACACACACATATACAGAGAGAGTAATAGTACACACATCTATGCCAAAATTTTAATAGTGACTAATTATGTTTACTGTAATGTGGGATGATCTTTCTATTTATATTATATGTATTTTCTAATTGTCTAAAATAACTTTTTAATTTTCTTTATAATCAGGAAAAAAATTAAAGTTGATTTCAGTAAATTATATAACCTTTGAGTCAGTAATTAGTCCTTTGAGATTTTGCTCAAAGAAATAATCCTCAAGGAAGAAGAATACGTGTGCATAAACATGTTCATTTAAATATTAATTTAAAAACTAACATTTTACAATTTTTTAGGTATTTGGTATTTAAATTTTTAAAAATAATTATAAATTCTTAACCCTGAAATTGCCAGCAAAGTATATCATGACAAAAATGATTTTTTTTCCCGTAACATGGAAAAATGTGAGTGGTAGATGTGTGTGTGACTTAATTTCTTACACGAAGCTGAACAGCAATGTAAGTGTGGACACTGAGGTTTCCAGCACAGCTCTAATGACTACATTTGGACAACTACTTGCATAAAGCAAGGTTTCTTTGACATTGTGGTAGCATCTTTCTTGTTTAGATCACTTTTTTTTTTTGAGACAGAGTCTCGCTCTGTAGCCCAGGCTGGAGTGCAGCGGGGGCGGTCTCGGCTCACTGCAACCTCCGCATCCCAGGTTCACGCCATTCTCCTGCCTCAGCCTCCCGAGTAGCTGGGACTACAGGTGCCCACCACCACGCCTGGCAAATTTTTTGTATTTTTAGTAGAAACAGGGTTTCACCATGTTAGCCAGGACGGTCTTAATTTCCTGACCTCGTGATCCGCCGGCCTAGGCCTCCATAGAGCTGGGATTACAGGCGTGAGCCACCACACCAGGCCCTTTAGATGACTTTTATTTTGTCATTATCATCCAGAAGCTTTATTAGATATGAGGAAATGAAAACTGGACCCTCATCCAAGCCTTGTAATCAGAGATAAAAGAAAAACTAAAATTATTTACTTATTTTATCTCTAACCCTATGCTACTTAAAGACACTGTAAAGCAAAAGAAAAATGTTACACCTTGTGGAAATATCCAAAATTATGAAAAAGAATCACATAAGAATTTCATAAACACAATCCTGGTACTGGGAGTAGAGAGATTGACTAGAAAATTTTCCTTTCAGTTGCACTTGGTAGATCTTTCAAAGTTCATGATTAAATTAAACTCCTTTCAAGTCCTCACCTCTTATAATTGCAATCACTCATTTAGAATTCATCTCTGAATAAAAATTAAGGGTAGAAGCATTTTATATTCCAGAAGACATGGGTTAAATTGCAAAATCTTTGCCTGTGTGTCTTCATCCGTAGAATAAGATAACAGTAGTTCTCACGGTTTCTATTTTATAGAAGAAATATCCAAGATACGAGAACCCAACCTGCGCGAGGCAAATAATAGTTTTCACTTTTTTCAATTTCTGTTAACCTATTGCATACATACTGTCAAAATCAGGATTACTTCAAGGGCAGGCAAACTGCAGACACTTACAGAACCACAGTCAGAAGGGCACCATGCTTGATTTAATGCTTTACTGTCGCTATCTTAAAATTTTTAACAATTTTTAAACAAGGGCCTTAAAGTTTTCATTTCTCATTTGACCTCACCAATTATATACCTGGTGCTGGCCAACATAACTAATGTATGAACTCTCACTTTTATGTAATCCAGGGCACATGATTTAGGCCTGTTAATGAAGTTTGTGATTGCCACTTTTCACATATTCCCTATAGGATAAGAAAATATACATACATATGAAGTGTCTGGTGGATTTTAAAAGAGTGGAGTCTGTGCTTTGGTCTAAAAGATTTGAAATCTTCCTAAAGATTTAGGGTGATTTTAGGAAATAATAATTTACAATTTATAAAATTGAACAATGTATGTTAACGGCACTTTGTAGTCTGAAAGGTGCTCTGCTGGAAATACTTTATATAAGTAATGAAGATGCAAGAAAAGTTTATGCAATTTCTTGTGGCAAAGCAGAACACTTGCATATTAGTAAAGGAAGTCACAGTATGCAAACTTCTGCAAAGTTAAGAAATTTTATTTATTTATTTTTTTATTTTTATTTTTTTCGAGAGGGAGTCTCGCTGTATTGCCCAGGCTGGAGTGTAGTGGCATGATCTCGGCTCACTGCAAGCTCCGCCTCCTGGGTTCACACCATTCTTCTGCCTCAACCTCCCAAGTAGCTGGGACTACAGGCGCCCACCACCACGCCCAGCTAATTTTTTTGTATTTTTAGTAGAGACGGGGTTTCACCATGTTAGGCAGGATGGTCTCAAACTCCTGACCTTGTGATCTGCCCTCCCAAAGTGCCTCCCAAAGTGCTGGGATTTCAGGCGTGAGCCACCACGCCCGGGCAAGAAATTTGATTTTCATAGTGATAGAACAATTATTCATTTAATTTCATCGTGTAGCAAATGACTACTACTGTATGTATATGCTTTTAAAGGTCCCACTTTGTAAAAAGCACAGTACATTAGAGGGCACAACTTTGTATCTGTCTCATTCAAGTCTTAAAGGATCAGGATCAGATTTTTGAACTGGATCTGACAAGAAATTGATGGCAAATACAGAAGAGAGGAGTGTTTCGTTCTGTAAGAATTCCATAGCAAATGATTTTTAAGAGGCCTCTTTCTAGGTCAGCACTTTGCGCATGGTTTTTGAAAGTTCTAGTTAAAATATGCTGCAAACATTAAAATAATAAATGACTTTAATCTGGACATATTTCAAATATGTTTTATACATTATAACTGTGTATTGATATCTATATCCAAAATCTTTTTATAACTTGTCACTCTATATAAATTATAAGCAAGATATGATGATGTTTGAACAAATAACCTATGACAGTAGTTATTCTGGCAATTTCCAGAATTAAATTGTTGCAGAAATTAAGTAAAAGGGTGTTTATTATTACTTTTACAAAAGTTACTACTCCACTAAAAGCAGGAAATAGCAGCCAGATTTTTAAAAACTGCTGCGTATATTGCAGACTGTTTTGGCCTGCCTGCCTCAGACTAGTAAAAGGAATGTTAAAACATTTACAGCCGGGCGCAGTGGCTCACGCCTGTAATCCCAGCACTTTGGGAGGCTGAGACGGGCGGATCACTAGGTCAGGAGATCGAGACCATCCTGGCTAACACGGTGAAACCCTGTCTCTACTAAAAAACACAAAAAACTAGCCGGGCGAGGTGGCGGGCGCCTGTAGTCCCAAATACTCAGCAGGCTGAGGCAGGAGAATGGCGTGAACCCGGGAGGCGGAGCTTGCAGTGAGCTGAGATCCGGTCACTGCACTCCAGCCTGGGCGACAGAGCCAGACTCTGTCTGAAAAAAAAAAAAAAAAAAAACATTTACAAGTGAACCTCCAATCACTGTCTATAGTAGCTGTCTGAATGGGCTAGCCAATGTGGTAAAATGAGACAGGAGGGGAAAAAAGGAGGCACAGAATGGGCCTATGGTAACACCTCACCACAAACTTACAATAGACCCTTATGTCTGAAAATTGGTAAATGGGTAAATTTAGAGACCAACAAAACCCAACATATAGGCATTAGTTCAATTATTAAATTTATCATACTGCTGAAGTATGGAAGATTCAAATGCTTAGACTAGGTAGGGCGCAGTGATTCATGCCTGTAATCCCAGCACTTTGGGAGGCTGAAGAGGGCGGATCGTTTGAGGTCAGGAGTTCGAGATCAGCCTGGGCCAACATGGCGAAACCCTGTCTCTACTGAAAATACAAAAATTAACAGGGCGTAGCAGTGCATGCCTGTAATCCTAGCTACTTGGGAGGCTGAGGCAGGAGAATCACTTGAACCCGGGAGGCAGAGGTTACAAGGTTACAGTGAGCTGAGATTGCACCATTGCACTCCAGCCTGGCTGACAGAGCTAGACTCCATCCCTCCCTCCCCAAAAAACAAACAAACAAACAAAAAAACGCTTAGAATAAAAATATGAATTGTCGAAAGTCCTGAAAGTTTTTTAAAATGAAGGTAGTATTAAAACAACAATGAATTCCAAAATAGTGTTTTAAAAAAGAATAATATTCTTCATATAGGTCTTATATCATTATTCTTACTTTAATTGGCATAAAATTGTATGTATTTAGTGCATACAATATATTGTTCTGAAGTATATACATATGGTAGAATGATTAACTCTAGGTAATTAACATATGCATATTTAAAATTTCTTCTCAATTTAGACACTAATATTGTTCTGATTACATGTCTGTTTTTTGTCAAGATAGATAAAAGTTAGTTGTTTTGTACATTTATTTTAAATCCAGTCATTTCACTAAATGTTTTTATTTGTTTCAACAAATTTTTAATTGTTATTAGATATTCTATGTATGCAACCATATTAACTCTGAGTAAAAACATGTTTTAATATTTATACTTATTATTGGATTTTCATGGCTTATACCATTGTCAGTAGGATCTGAGTCATAAATAGTTTATTTTGAATTAGCTTCCATAAATTCTTATTTTTCTTAGTGTTTTAATTAGTCATGCTTGCTAAAAATATCAATTTTTGGCTTTTGTTGACAAATCATGGTAATATTTTAACTATTGATTTTCAGGGAATAGCAATAAAATCCTAGCTCACTATAAGTAAAAAAAAAAAAAAAAAAAAAAAAAAAAGTTGAATCTCTAAATTACATTGCATACAAAAGGGCATTCTGAATAACTTAAGATCTGAATGTGAATAGTAATAATTTATAATGGAGAAAATATAGAATAATATTTTTGTAACTTTGGAATGAAGAAAAGTTACTTAAAATCTACATTTATTGAGTTTAAAGTTAATTGGTATGAATATAGCAAAATTAAAGGTATGTTTAATGTAGTACATCATAGACAATATTGACAAAGAAGATATTAGCAACATTAAAAACCAACAAGGGCTCTTTGTTACAGCTGTTTTGGAAATAAATTTGGTAGTATTTAGAGACATAATGTATACAGACAGTTTATAATTCAGGGACCCAAACCTGGTTATGTCCAGAAGAAATTCTCACACGGATTACTAAGTGGATATACCAAAGGCAGTTTATTGTAGGTCTTTCTGTGTTATTTAGAAATTGGAAGCAACCTACATGCTCATCACTATAAGAAAAAAATTTTAAATATTATAAGCTCTTCTAGTGGAATGTACTATGAGTTAAAATCAGTGAACTGAATGAACATACAATATACATAGAACTCAAAGTAGGCATTAAGTTTTAAAAAGAATACTAAAGTGGATGTATAGCAAAATAAAATTAAAATATACACATTTAAAGCAACACTGCATATTCTATGTAACATATGCATCCAAGATGTTGTAACAGATACAGCATCTAAAAGGAGTGTGGGTGGTGAACAGAAGGATCTGCTAACCTTCAGTTTTGGTAGAGGGAAGTGGATCCTCTTCTTCAAAGTTTAGAAAGAATTTTTATACAAAACTATCTTGATGTTATTTGTGTATCTAGTGGGGGGTGCTTTAAAATAACTTCAGCCTCATCAAAACATTTACAGGATAGTAAAAAGAAATTCCATATTTGCAATCCTCCATCATCCAGATAATCCAGGATTTTACCATATTTGCCTTATTATTCATTAGTCACAATGCCTCATCCACATTTAGTACTTTAGTATTTTTCCTAAGAATGTCACTCTCCCCAATAACCACAATACAACCATCAATATAAAGTAGCGAACAGTGATTTAATTCTGCCATCTAATGTAAAGATCCTGTCTAAATTTTGCTGATTATCTCAACAATAGCCTTCATAGATCCAAGATCCAACACAGGATTGCTAATTGTATGTAGTTATCAAAACTGTCTGGTCTCTTCAATCAATAAGAGTTTTCCAGTCTCTTGTTTTTTATAAATATTGATGTTTTTTAAGAACACTGGCAAGTGGTCTTTAAAATATGCCTAGATTTGTGTTGCTATGCTCATTCCACATGATCATATTCAAGATGTTCAACCATAGTAGGAATCTTACAGAAGCAGTGCTATGGTTTTCTCTATATATTATATCAAGAGGCATGTTAAATAAATGTTAACTGAAATCACTTGATTTGACAGTATATTCCAGTTACTCCACTAAAAAGTAATTATTATTCATTGGCATTCTATTGAATTTGAGGGCATACTACTCTACACTATGAATTTATTTATATAATGATTCATATCACTAAGTGTCATGGGATGAATTGTGTCCCAACTCCTGTTCTGACCCTTACTTAGTACCTAAGAATGCGACTGTATTTGGAGACATGGTATTTACAGTGATAAGTTAAAATGAGGTCATTATGGTGGACCCTAATATGACCAGTATTCCTATAAAGGAATTTGGATATAGACATTTACAGAGGGAATATATGTGAAGTCACAGGAAGAAGACGGTCATCCACAAACCACATAGATAGGCCTCAAACAGATCTTTCCCTCATAACCTTGAATCAATACCTTGATCTCAGACATCTAGCATGCAGAACTATGAAAAAAAATAAGTTTATGGTTTTTTAAGCCACCCAGACTGCAGTACATTTATGGAAGCCCTAGCAAATTAATGTACTATGGACTCATGTATTAGGTTATATGTTATCATTATTTTAGTCTTCACATTAGCTCAGGTCTGATCAAAGTCACTTAAAGCTGGCTTCTGTGTATCTTATGTTTCTTCATTTGTTGAATACTTTCTCAATTTATAGCACAATGTTTTTCAGATCCATCTTATACTTTTCTTGCCTTGGACCTGGAAGTCCCAATTCTTTCTAGTGTTGAAGGTCATTCAGAAAACATGATCTAGATGCTGTATTATTGGTGTGATGCCACTCCCAGGACTACTCTGTGGATAGAGCAAGTAGGGGAAAAAAATATCTATATCTATCTATCTATCTATCTATCTATCTATCTATCTATCTATCTATACATATATACACACACATATACATATATAGTGTCTGTATCATCCATCCGTACACATATAATACATATGTAATATTATAGATTATATGTGATATATGTCCCTCATTTGTTTTTCCATATATAATATGTATATGTGTATTACCTGTCTCTCCATGTATAATATATATAAATAAAGATTCTGGACCAGGTACGGTGGTTCATGTCTGTAATCCCAGCATTTTGAGAGGCCGAGATGGGAGGATCATTTGAACTCAGAAGTCTGAGACCAGTCTGAGTAACATAGTGACACCTCATCTCTAAAAAAAAGTCAAAAAATTAGCTGGGTGTGGTAGTGTGAACCTGCAGTCCCAGCTACTCAGGGTAGGAGGCTCACTTGAGCCTGGGAAGTGGAAGTTGCAGCAAGACATGATTACACCATTGCACGCCAGCCTGGGTGACAGAAAAAGACCCTGTCTTAAAAAAGAATAATAAATAAAAATACTTACCAAAATAAGTCTGTATTCATGTATGTAAAATATGTGTGTATATACATATGCAAATGATATACAGTAGTTTCCTGTTACCTGAGAAGGATATATTCCAAGACCCCCCAGGGCATATCTGAAACTATGGAGAGTACCAAACCAAAAATATACTGATTTTTCCATGCATGCATACCTGTGCTAGTATTTAATTTATAAATTAGGCACTATAATAGATTAACAACAATAATAATAAAACAATTATTAAAATATACCATAATAAAAGTTATGTTAAGTGGATATAGTCTCTCTCTCTCTCTCTGTTTCTTATTGCTATACTCACTCTTCTTGTGATCTGTCCATCTGATATCTGAAATGGTAAGTAAGTACCTAATTGGTGGTTAGTATATACAATAGGTATATTTTTGACAAAGGGTTGATTATAGTCAGGTAGGAAGAGGTACAAAGAGAAGAGATCTCATCAAGCTACCAAAAATGCTGCACAATTTAAAATTTTGGGGAGGGAGGGGCCAAGATGGCCAACTAGAAACAGCTGTGGTCAGAGGCGCCCACCTAGAAGAACGAAAAGGGCAAGTGAATCCTGCACCAGCAACCAAGGTATCCAGGTTCTCTCACTGGGACTGACTAGGTAGTTGCTGCAACCCACGGAAAGCGAGGAAAAGCAGGTGGAGTAATGGCTCACCTGGTAACCGCACAGAGCAAGGGAAGCTCACACCCCTAGCCAAGGGAGGCGGTGGGTGATTGTGCTACCCCGTCCAGGAAACCACTCACTTTTTCCACGGATCGGTACAACCCTGAGGATCAGGAGTTCCTCTCGTGAGCCCACGCCACAAGGGTCTTTGGTCCCAAGCACGGAGCTCTGCAGATTACGTGCAGCTCTTTGGCTGGAGACTGCTTAAGACTACCTAGCTCCTGGGAGGAGGGGCAGATGCCACCCCTTCAGCTGCCTGCTGCTTAAGGGGACTGAATTCCCAGGGGGAGAGGGAGCACCATTACTTCAGCTGCCTGCTGCTTAAGAGGATTGAGCTCTCAGTGGGAGGGGCAGCCGCCATAACATCAGTTGCCTGCTACCTAAGGCAATGGAGCTCCTGGGGAGAGGGGCAGCAGCCGTCACTGCAGCTTCAGTCTGCCATTTTCCCTTGCCGGTGCTGGGGAGACTGGGCGGTTTGGACCCAGGTGGAATTCCCCACAGCGCAGGAAAGCAGCTGTGGCAGACTGTGGCCAGAGTGCTTCTTTAGGCAGGTCACAGACCCATCCCTCTTCACCAGGCAGGGCCTCCCTGCAGGAACTTCAGAAACTCCAACCAGAGGTTTAAAGAACTCTGATATCCCTGGGATGGAGGCCCTGAGGGAGAGGCGGCCACAGCCTCTGTGGGTCTGTTCCACTGCTGGCTCTGAGGATTCCCCTCAGTCTGGAAGAATGGGATGCCCCCCAGCACAATGCATCACCTCCACCAAGGGCAGCCAGACTGCTTCATTATGTGGGTCCCTGATCCCTTGCCTCCTGACTGGGTCCCACCCCAACAGGGGTCACGAGTCACATTATACCAGAGCATTCCCGATGGCATCAGGTTGGTGTTCTTTTGCTGGAAGTCAGGGACCCAGAACGGAGGGACCGGCTGGAGCTGCAGCAGAGGAACATATATTGTGAAGATTTCATGGACATTTATCAGTTCCCAAATAATAGTGTTATAATTTCTTATGCCTGTCTTCAATTTCTTAATCCTGTTATCTTCATAAGCTGAGAATGTGCATCACCTCAGGACCACTGTTGTACAAATTAATTGTAAAATATGTGTGTTTGAACAATATGAAATCAGTGCACCTTGAAAAAGAACAGAATAACAGCGATGTTAGGGAACAAGGGAAGACAAGCATAAGGTCTGACTGCCTGCGGGATCAGACAGAATAGAGTCATGCTTTTCTACTTACAGAGAGCCTATAAACGAACATGCAGGTAGGAGAGATATTGTTAAATTATTTTCCTAGCAAGGAATATAATATTAAGACCTTAGGAAAAGAATTGTATTCCTGGGAGGAGGTCTGTAAAAGGCCACTCTGGGAGTGTCTGTCTTATGTGGTTAAGATAAGGACTGAAATACACCCTGGTCTCCTGCAGTACACTTAGGCTTATTAGGGTGGGGAAAAATCCCGCCCTGGTGAATTTGAGGTCAGATCAGTTCTCTGCTCTCAAACCCTGTTTTCTGTTGTTTAAGATGTTTATCAAGACAATACATGCACAGCTGAACATAGACCCTCATCAGTAATTCTAATCGAACGTAGACCCTCATCAGTAATTCTAATTTTGCCCTTTGCCTTGTGATCTGTGCTTTACTCTTTGCCTTGTGATCTTTATTGGCCTCAGAAGCATGTAATCTTTGTGACCTACTCCCTGTTCCTACACCCCTCCCCTTTTTAAATCTCTAGTAAAAACTTGCTAGTTTGGTTGCTCAGGGGACACCACGGACCTACCAATATGTGATGTCACCCCTGGAGGTCCAGCTGTAAAATTCCTCCCTTTGTACTCTTTCTCTTTATTTCTCAGACCATCCAACACTTAGGGAAAATAGAAAGAACCTATATTGAAATATTGGGGGTGGGTTCCCCAGATAGTGCCCCTCTGGGACAGACCTCCCAGAGGAAGGAGCAGGCAGTCATCTTTGCTATTCTACAGCCTCCACTGGAGATACCTCCAGGTGCAGGAGGGATCCAGGTGAATAGGGTCTGGAGTAGACCCCCAGAAGACCACCCTTGGCAAACCACAGAAGCCCTATGGAAGCAGGGCCTGACAGTTAAAAGAAAGACAAACAAACAGGGAGAAAGCAACAACAACAACAGCATCAATAAAAAAGCCCCCACAAAAACTCCTTTCAAATGTCAGCAGCCTCAAAGATTGAAGCTAGATGAACTCAGAAAAACGAGAAAGAATAAAAAAATGCTGAAAACTCAAAATACCAGAGTGCCTCTTCTCCTCCAGATGATGGCAACACCTCATTAGCAAGGGCACAGAACTGAGCTGAGGCTGAGATGAATGAACTGACAGAAGTAGGCTTCAGAAGTTAGGTAATAAGAAACTTTGCTGAGCTAAAGGAGCATGTTCTCATCCAATGCAAATAAGTCAAGAACCATGATAAAACATTACAAGAGCTGTAATTACAAAATAAACAGTTTAGGAAAAAAAAAATACATAAATGATCTGATGGAGCTGAAAAACACCACAAGAGAACTTCAAAATGCAACCACAAATATCAATAGCTGAATAGACCAAGTAGAGGAAAGAATTTCAGAGATTGAATACTATTTTGCTGAAATAAAATAGGCAGACAAAATTAGAGGAAAGATAATGAAAAGGTACAAATAAAACCTCCAAGAAATATGGGATTATATAAAAGAGCCAGACCTATGACTGATTGTGGTACCTGAAAGAGGCAGGGAGAATGGAACCAAGTTGGAAAACACACTTCAGGATATCATCCAGGAGAACTTCCCCAACCTAGCAAGAGAGGCAAATTCAGGAATTTCAGAGAACTCCAGAAAGACTCCATGAGAATCATAACAAACAATCTCTCAGAGCACAGCATGATCAAATTAAAACTCAAATCCAAAACACATAATAATCAGATTCTCCAAGGTCAAAATGAAGGAAATTATGTTATAGGCAGCCAGAAAGAAAGGCCAGGTCACCTACAAAGTGAAGCCCATCATAATAACCATGGCCCACTCAGCAGAAACCCTAAAAGCCAGAAGAGATTGGGGGCAAATATTCAACATTTCCAAACAGAATCGGCTATCTGGCCACACTAAGTTTCGTAAGCAAAGTAGAAATAAAATCCTTTTCAGAAAAACAAATGCTGAGGGAACTTACGACCACCAGGTTTGCTTTAGAAGAGCTCCTGCAGGAAGAATTAAATATGGAAAGGAGAAACCATTACCAGCCACTGCAAAAACACACTGAAGTACAAAGACCAAATTACACTATGAAGCAACTACGTCAACAAGTCTGTGAAACAAACAGCTAGCATCATGATGACAAGATCGAATTCACACATAATAATATTAACCTTAAATGTAAATGGGCCAAATGCTCCAATTAAAACACACAGAATGGCAAGCTGGATAAAGAGTCAAGACCCATTCATTATACTGTATTCAAGAGACACGCCTTGCACAAAGACACACATAGTTTCAAAATAAAGAGATGGAGGAAAATCTATCATGGAAATGCAAAGCAGAAGAAAGTAGGGGTTGCAATCCTAGCTTCTGACAAAAAAAGACTTTAAACCAACAAAGATCAAAAAACACAAAGAAGGGCATTAGATAGTGGTAAAGGGATCAATTCAACAAAAAGAGCTAACTATCCTAAATATATATGCATCTGATCCAAGACCACTGAGATTCATAAAATAAGTTCTTAGAGACATATAAAAGATTTAGTCTCCCACACAATAATTGTGGGAGAGTTAACACTCCACTGTAAATATTAAATCATTGACATAAAACATTAGCAAAGATATTCAGAACTTGAACTCAGCTCTGGATTAAGTGGCCCCTGTTAGATAGCTACAGAACTCTCCACCCCAAAATAACAGAGTATACATTTTTATTGGCACTACATGGCATTTACTCTAAAATTGATCACATAATTGGAAGTAAAACACTCCTCAGCAAATGCAAAAGAACTGAAATCATAATAAGCAATCTCTCAGACCAGAGCACAATCAAATTAAAACTCAAGACTAAGAAACTCACTCGAAACCACACAACCGCATGGAAACTGAACAACCTGTTCCTGTTTTGATTCCTGGGTAAATAATGAAATTAAAGCAGAAGTCAAGAAGTTCTTTGAAACCAATGAGGACAAAGAGGCAATGTACCAGAATCTCTGTGACACAGCTAAAGCAGTGTTAAGAAGGAAATTTATAGCACAAAATGCCAATATCCAAAAGTAAGAAAGATCTGAAATTGACCATCCTGACATTACCACTAAAAATAAACCAGAGAAACAAGAGCAAAAAAAAAATCCCAGATCTAGCAGAAGAAAAGAAATTAGCAAGATCAGAGTGGAACTGAGATAGAGGCAAGAAAAACACTTTAAAATATCAACAAATCCAGGAAGCGTTTTTTGAAAAAAAAAATTAATAGATAGACACTAGTTAGACTAGTGAAGAAGAAAAGAGAGAAGAATCAAGTAGACAAAATAAAAAATAATAAAGGAGCTATCACCACTGACCCCACAGAAATATAAACAACCATCAGAGAATACTATAAACACCTTTGTGCAAATAAACTAGAAAATCTAGAAGAAATAGAGAAATTCCTGGACACATATACCCTCCCAAGACTAAACCAGGAAGAAGCTGAATCCCTAAATAGACCAATAACAAGCTCTGAAATTTAGGAAGTAACACATAGCCTACCAACAAAAAAAGCCCAGGACCAGGCTGGGTGCAGTGGTTCACACCTGTAATCCCAGCACTTTGGGAGGCCGAGGCGGGTGGATCACCTGAGGTCAGGAGTTTGAGACCAGCCTGATCAACATGGAGAAACCCTGTCTCTACTAAAAATACAAAATTAGCCAGGCGTGGTGACACATGCCTGTAATCCCAGCTACTCTGGAGGCTGAGGCAGGAGAAGTGCTTGAACCTGTTAGGCAGAAGTTGTGGTGAGCCAAGATCACACCATTGCACTACAGCCTGGGCAACAGAGCAAGATTCCGTAAAAAAAAAAAAAAAAATGCTCAGACCAGATAGATTTGTAGCTGAATCTGACCAGAGGTACAAAGAGGAGCTGTTACCATTTCTTCTGAAACTATTCTGAACAATGGAAAAGGTGGGACTCCTTTTATGGAGGCCAACAATCATTCTGATACCAAAATCTGGCAGAGTTACAACAAAAAAGAGAAAACTTCAGATCAATATATCTGATGAACATTGATACAAACATTCTCACTAAAATATTGGTGAACTGAATCCAGCAGCACATCAAAAAACTTACACTCTATGATCAAGTCAGCTTCATCCCTGGGATGCAAGCCTGGTTCAACATACACAAATCAATAAATGTAATTCATCACATAAACAGAACTAAAGAAAGAAACCACTGATTATCCTAAGAGACACAGAAAAGACCTTCAATAAAATTTAACATCCCTTCATGTTAGAAACTCAATAAACTATGTATTGAAGGAACATACCCAAAAATAATAAGAGCCATTCATGACAAACCCACCGGCAATATTATACTGAATGGGCAAAAGCTGGAATCATTCCCATTGAAAATCCGCACAAGAAAAAGATGCCCTCTCTCATAACTCCTATTCAACATAGTATTAGAAGTTCTGGCCAGGGCAATCAGGCAAGAGAAAGAAATAAAGAGTATTCAAATAGTAAAAGAGGAAGTCAAACATTCTCTGTTTGCAGATGGCAAGATCCTGTATCTATTAAACTCCTTCATCCCAGCCCCAAACCTTCTTGGTCTGATAAGCAACAACAGCAAAATTTCAGGGTACAAAATCAATATGCAAAAATCACAAGAATTCCTATCCACCAACAATAGACAAGTAGAGAGCCAAATCATGAATGAACTCCCATTCACAATTGCTACAAACAGAATAAAATACCTAGGAATACAGCTAACAAGGGAAGTGAAGGACCTCTTCAAAGAGAACTACAAATCACTGCTCAACAAAATCAGAGTGGACTGAAACAAATGGAAAAACATCCCATGCTCATGAATAGGAAGAATCAATATAGTGAAAATGGCCATACTGCCCAAAGTAATTTATAGATTCAGTGCTATTGTCATCAAGATAACCATTCACAGAATTAGAAAAAAACTACTTTAAATTTCATATGGAACCAAAAATGTAAATGTTTTACAGTAAAAGTATTTAAGCTTGGAATAATACAATGATAGATTGAGTCTGAGCTCTGCCATTTACTTGAAATGTTGCCATCTCCTCCTGTGCCACAGTTTGTTAATGTGTGCAATAAAAGTAACAGTAGTGCTTGTCTCATAGTTTTTGTAACTATTAAGTGAGATAATACCTGTAAGGCATTTAGTAAGAATGTCTGGCACGTATTAAGTGTGAAATAAATATTAGCTTTACTTTTCATTGTTATTACCTCCCGCCTATTAAGATTGTCATCACCTCCTGCTTCTATAACACAAATTCTTAATTTCCTTTATTGCTTATTGCTGGGTTATTGTAACCACTTTCTAATTGGTTTTAATTTAAAAATTTCATTCATGCTTCTACTTAGAAGCCTCAATGATAGCTCAGATCCTTCAGATAAAAATTTTAACTGCTCAATTTGAGTTTCACACAAATATGGCCCTTCATTATTATTTTCCTGCTTTCCTCTTCAGGTTCATTCACCATTTCATCCACATAAGCAACACAAGCTTTGCTAACTGCAATGAACTTCCTGAAATTTCCTATAAGGACCATGCATTTTTACACTTTGGTGGTTACATATAGTCTGTTAGCTTTGCTAAAAATTTTTCTTTCCTTATTCTATATTTCTTCTTCCTTTGCTCAGCTCCTCTGAAACTCTCCATTCAACTTCCTTCTATAGCCATCTCTACTGGTGCCCCTTTTTAAAACTTAAATGACATCCTTCTTGTGATGATAGTAGGTGGAGTAGTGACTACATAGTGAAATTTGGATGTATTGAGGAATATTAGAATAGCCATTTATTTCTACATAAAAATTAACCTGAAACATAGAAGCACAAAATAACAATCATTTATTATCTTATAGTTTCTGTGGGTCAGGAATTTGGGAGCAGCTGAGCTTGTTGAATCAGACTCAGGGTCTCTCATGAGGCTGCATTCAAGATATGATTTAGGGCTGAAAGCATGATTTGCTCAAGAGGATTTTCTTCCTACATGGTTCACTCAATGTCTTTCAAAGAGAGGCCTTACTTCTGGCTACAGACAGCAGGCTCCAGTTCTCTGTCGCATGGCTCTCTCCATAGTGGTACTTGAGTGTCCTCGCGATATGACAGTTGGCTTATTTTAGAGCAAATGATCCAAGAATCACACAAAATCTGCAGTGTTTTCTAAGACTAAACTTGAAAGTCATGCTGCATCATCTTCAATGATTTATTAGTTATACAAGTCATCCCTATCAAGTGTAAGATAAAACAGAGCATGAATATTAGGAGATCAGTATCATTGTGGGTTATCATGTAGGCTACTAAATTGAAAAACTTTAACATTAAAGATTATATTAATCATTTAATAGTATCTTAGACCCCTCTGATTATTTTATTTTAATTGTGGAAGGGAGTTTTCCCGAAAAATTTTGCCTTCAAGGAAATTCCAATTTAAAGTCAGAGGAAATAAACTTAAACATTTTTGTGACTTTTATGTGACATAAGTGTGTACATGTTTAGCATACATTTCATTTTTACAACTAAATTTAAGATTATGAGTAATCATATATTTAAAGAAAAGCTTAATGTGTCATGAAGACAAAGTGATAAAATGAGGATATTTTCATTCTGGCAACTGTATGGCCCTGGATTATCTGTGGAATTCATTGTGCTTCAGCTTTGTTACCACTCGGGTGGGTAATGTAACTAATTGTCCTTACATCTTGTGAGACTGTTGTGAGTGTAAAGGAAATTACTTATGAGAAGCAGCAATGAAAAGTTAAACAATTATAAAATGGTAAAGAGGCTTTATTAGGTCATTTGTAAAAGTGTCTCATAAATGACATTTGAATATTTATAATTACCTAGCATATATCACAAACAAATAGTAATTAATATAATCATACATGACATTAATTTCAGGTGACTTTTACCAAGATACCTTATTTCCCTTCTAGGGTAGCTCATCAAGGAGCTAGATTTACAACACCACATGTAAAGACAATATTGATCTTCAGATATCATTAATCTTTGTTCAAGCTCAGTGCATAAATGTAAATGAACTAGAAATGAGACAGGAAATGTAGGTAAAATGTTTCCATCAGTGTTAAATTCTAGTGTTATTAACCCATTCTAGAAATACAGACAATATAATGGCTGTGAAGATAATTCCTGCTTCTCAATGAAGAAAGTTTCCAGTTTCATGGAAGTTCAATTTGTGAATATTCTTTCAAGCAAAAATAATGTTACTTTTCTATAATGTTTTATGGCATCCACAATTAGTAATAATTTACACTGCACTTAGGGAGTTGCACTGCCTAATCAATTACACTATGTGCAGCTTCTTAGTCACATTGCACTGTGGATGTAGATTGACTATTTTTCTCTCTGAAATTATGTTTCCATTAAGAAGGATAATTTGACTCTACAAATTATCATTTCTATGAACTACTTTTGAGATCATTCCATGAAATATATAGTGACTTGTTACTAAACAACATTCTAGATGATGTATCAGCTGATAACTTATTGTGTTCCTTCTTCAATGTTTTTTAGAGCAAAATGCAGAAAACTGCTTGACTTACACAAAGGATTTGTTGCCCATAATTTGAGTCATTGCTGTTGTGTTATTTTAACCATAGCACAATTAGATATGATGTGGTTGACATAGATATTGCTACACAGATATGGGGTATTGCAAATTTAAAATATGAGTCATTTGCTTGGGACCTTGCTTAGGGTAAAAAGGAAACTTATATTAAATCTACAAAAAAAGTGATCCAGTGAATGGAATGATGAAAGCATTATTAATATAGTTTCCCATCATAATTTGGAAGGCAAATAATGTTGATCTAGAAGGAGAGATTTAAATATAGAATCTTAGTGGTGTGTGCTAGATGTCATTAGGTGGATTTGCCAAGATCTTAAAAGAAATGGATTATGTCAAGAAGAACTGTATATTTCCAAGTAGAAAATTCAGAAACTTGAAGGCTTGGAAATGGAACTGTATCTGAATGTCAAATAGTATTAATTTGTTTTAAATTCTGCTTAAAGGCAGGGACCGAAACAATGTTTACCCTTTCACTCATTACTAAAATTTTCTGCATAGCTAAGGTGGTACACAGTAAATCTTTTCATCTGGACAAAATGACTCTAGGGAAAAAGACAAAGGCTATGCCTCTCCTAACAAAGCTTAACAGGGCAAAAGTACTCACAATTATTTCAACAATATGACAGTGAGAATGTGAGGGATGGTGGAGGAGAGAATGAAAGGTAATATAGCAAATTTAAGAAGTACATCAAAGTCAGACTGGAGAGAGCAAAGGTAGATGAAGTTGGAAGTGAATAAGAATCAGCAGTGAACTGCAGTATGGGAAGCCACTTCTGGCCCATAAAGCGAAATGCAGATTCAAGATGGCTGACTATATGCAGGCGTATGTGCCTCCTCCACAGAGACGAACCAAAATAGCAGGTAGATATTCACACTTTGAATAGATCATCTAAAAAAGAACAACAGAGGAGTTGTTGCTCCCAGCCATTGGAAAAGGGTAGGTGAGAGACACGCAGGGCTGTACATTTCCACTGTGGACATTTACAGTCTTAGCTACAGGAGAACCTCTCAACCCATGCAGGCTTTGAGACTAAAATAGAGAGCTGCCTAGAGATTGCACGGAGGCGTTTCTCTGGAGACAGAACTCATGCTGAGTCCCATAGACTTCTAAGCCCTGAAAAGCTACAGTGTGACACCATTCTGAGAGGCAATACCCCAAAGAACTCTGTCCTGTTCTAGGGCCAATGTCACTACTGCTGCTGCTGGTGAGTCAAGAAGAGAGGAAGAAGCCAGGCACTTTCACATACCTCAGTAATAAATCTGACTGCAGGCTGCTGTGTGATAAAGACATGAGGATACCACATGTTCCACAGCTACCAGCCTACCTTGGATCCACTGAGGTGACCATTTCCTCCCTAATGGCAAGCTCACAGTGCAGCTACAGATGCCTACACCTAAGCATCTGCTGATGGGTGGGGTACCACCTTGTCTATAACAACCAGTGTCTGAACACTACCGGGGGCTTGGTCCATCTCCCTGATACTCCAGCATGCCATCCACAGGCTTGAGGATCTCACAGCCCAGTGCATCACTATTGCCACTATTTGTGCAGATGTCAACATAAGGACACAAGAAACATGAAAATGTGTGGAAATATGACGTCTCTAATGGAACGCAATAATTCTCCAGCAACGGATCCTAATACCAAAAATTCACGAAATTTCTGAAAAATAATTTAAAATACTGATTTTAAAGAAAGTCTGTGAGATAAAAGAACTCTGAAAAACAATAGAGAAATAAGAAAACAACTAAATATAAGAAGTTTATCAAAGAGAGAGTTTTTTTTAAAAAAGGACCACACACAAATTCTGAAACTGACTAATTGGAGGAAATACAAACTACATTTAAAAGATTTGACGATTGACCAGATCAGGTAGAAGAAAGGATCTGAGAACTTAAAGACAGGTCTTTTGAAATAATCCAGTAAAAAAAGAAGAAAAAATAATTTTTGAAATGGGGAAAGCCTTTGTGACACTTTGGACAACATAAAGTGACTGAATATGTGAATTATCAATGCCCTTGGTTAGAAAATATATGTAGTGCAATATTACATGAAAAATTCCCAAGTGTATCACAAGATCTAGATATCCTGATACAGGAGTTCCAAAGATCATCAAACAGATATAATGCAAAAAGATCTTTTCCTGAAGTACATTAGAGTCAAAGTGTCTGAAGTCAAAGCAAAAGAGAGGATATAAAAACAGTAAGAGAAAAAACATCTAGTTCCCTATGAAAGAACCCCATCAGACTAACAGTGGATTTCTTAACAAAAACATTCAAGACTAGGAGAGAATGAGCTGTCAAATTTACAGTCATGAAAGAAAAAAACTGCTACCCAAGGATAATGTATCCAGCAAACCTAAGCTTATCCTTCATAAATAAAGGAGAACAAAGTTTTTCCAAGATAAGCAAACACTGAGAGAATTAATCACCACTATATAGCCCTGTGAGAAATGCTCAAGAGTTCTAAACTTGGAAGCAAAAGTGTAACACTTATGATCATGAAAACACAGAGCAGTATTAAACCCACTGTTAAGCCAAATACACAAATGAGCAAGAAAAAGGATTCAAATAGTGCCACTATAGTGAAATGGTAAAACACCAAGTCACAATGACAAACAATAAAAGAAAAAAAAAGAAATTACAAAACTACCAGAAACAATTAACAATATGGCATTAACAAAATCTCACATATTAATGATAACTTTGAATGTAAATGGATTAAATTATCTAGCTATAAATATAGAATGGCTGAATAAAGAAATGCAATCTAACCATATGCTGCCAACAAGAAGCACACTTATCTGGAAAAGACACATACTGACTCAAACTAAAGGAATGAAAGTTATTCTATGCAAATGCAAAACAAAAGTAATGTAGGAGTAGCTATATCTATATCAGATTTAAACATTTTTAAGTTAAAAAACAGTAAAAAACAAAACAAGACAATGACAGTTACTGTATAAAGGCATCAATTTAGCAAAAGGATATAACAATTCTAAATGTAGATGCACCTAACACTAAAATACCCAGATTCATAAAGCAAATATTACTATATTTAAAGAGAGAGAGACTCCTATATATTTATAGTGGAAGAATTCATCTATACAATTATAGTGAAAGAACCTAACTCTCAGCATTAGACAGAATATCTAGACAGAAAATCAACAACAACAACAACAAAAATAGAATTTCAACTGGACTTTAGTCTAACAGACATTTACAGAACATTTCATCCGACTACTGCAGAATATACATTCTTCTCATCAGCACATGGAACATTTTCGAGGATACACTATATTTTAGGACACAAAACAAGCCTTAATATATATATTTTTTGAAATTGAAACTATGTCGAATATCTTCTCAGACCACAGTTGAATAAAAATAGAAATCAATACCAAGAGGAACTTTCGAAAACAAATACACAAACATTTTTAAAAAGGCATGTTCCTGAATAATCACCAGGTCATTAAAAAAATACTATGAAAATTTAAGAATTTCTTGAGGCAAATAAAAAACGGAAACGCAGCATACCCAATCCTGTATGATACAGCAAAAGCAATGCTAAGTAGGAATTTTATAGCAATCAACACCTACATTTTAAAAAATTGGAAAGATTTCTAGTAAACAACCTAACAATACACCTCAAGGAACTAGAAAAGCAAGAACAAATCCCTTTCAAAATTAGCACGAGAAAATTAATAATAAAGATCCAAGCAGAACTAAACAAAGTAGCAACAACAACAACAACAAAAACGAAAAGTCAATTAAACAAAACTTTGGTTCTTTGAAAAGAAAACCAAAATTGATAAACCTCTAGCTAGGTAGAATAATCAAGAAAAAAAGAGAGAAGATCCAAATACACAAAATCAAAATGAAAAAGGAGAGATTACATGTGATGCCACAGAAAAGCAAAAGATCATTAGAGAGTATTATGAACAACTACATGCTAACAAACTGGAAAACACAGTGGAAATGGATAAATTTCTGGAAACAGACATCCTGCCAAGACTGAATCAGGAAAAAATGGAAAACCTGAACAGACCAGTAATAAGTAGTGAGATTGAATCAGTAATAAAAAGTCTTCTGAAAAAGAAAAGCCCAGGTCTGACGAATTCACTGCTAACTTATAGCAAACATATAAAGAAGAACTAACACTAGTCCCCCTCAAACTATCCTAAAAAACGAAAGAAGAGAAAACTTTCCCTAACTCATTCTCCAAGGCTGACATTACCCTGATACAAAACTAGACAAGGATATAACAAGAAAAAAATACAGGCCAACTATCCTAATAAAAATCGATGAAAAATTCTGGACAAAATACCAGCACACTGAATCCAACAGCACATCAGAAAGATAGTAAACCATGACTAAGTGGGATTTACACCAGAGATACAAGGATGATTCAACATATGGAAGTCAATAAATGTGATACATCACATCAACAGAATGAAGGACAAAAGCCATGTGATAGTTCCAATAGGTGCAGAAAAAGATTTTATAAAATTCAGCCTCCCTTCATGACAAAAACTCTCAACAAGGCCAGGCACAATGTTTATGCCTGTAATCCCACCACTTTGCAAAGCCAATGGTGTTGGATTGCTTGAGTCCAGGAGTTCAAGACCAACCTAGGAAACATGGCAAAACCTCATCTTTACAAAAACTACAAAAATTAGCAGGACATGGTGGCACATACTTGTAGTCCCAGCTACTCAGGAGGTTGAGGCAGGAGGATTACCTGAGCCTGGGGAGTTAGAGGCTGCAGTGAGCCATAATCAAATCACTGCACTTCAGTACTTCAGCCTGGGTGGCAGAGTGAGACCCTATCAAAAACAAACAAACAAAAACAATAAAAGAAAAAACTCTCAATAAAAGAGGAATAGATGGGTCTTACCTCAAGATAATAAAGGTCATATATGACAAACCTACAGTTAACATATCAAATAGGGAAAAGCTAAAAGCCTTTCCTCTAAAATCTGGGCAAGATAAGCATGCCTGCTTTTACCACTCATATTCAACATAGTAGTTGGAAGTCCTAGCCAGATAAATCAATTAAGAGAAAGAAAAGGAATCCAAATTGAAAAAGAGAATGTCTAATTGGCTCTTTACTGATGATATAATCTTACATCTAGAAAAACCTAAAGACTCCACCAAAAATCTCTTAAATTTAAAAAATGAATTCAGTAAAGCTTCAGGATACAAAATCAACATATAGAAATCAGTAGCATTTCTATACACAAGTAATGCACTAACTGAGAAAGAAATGAAGAAGGCAATCCCATTTACAATAGCTATAAAAATAAAATAAAGTACCTAGGAATAAATTTAACCAAAGAGGTGAATGATGTCTGCTAGGAAAACTACAAAACACTAACGAAAGAAATGGAAGAGGACACAAAAAAATGAAAAGATACATCATGCTCATGTATCAAAAAAAGGAATATTGTAAAAATGATCATACTACTCAAAGTTATCTATAGATTCAATGCAATCTCTATCAAAATAACACATAATTTCTCATAGAATTAGAATAAACAATTCTAAAATTTGTATGGCACCCAAAAAAGAGCCCAAATAGTCACAGCAATCATGAACAGAAAGAGTAAAGCTGGAGGCATCACACTACCAGACTTCAAAATACATTACAAGTATATTGTAATTGAAACAACATTTTAAAAGCAGACACATACATCAATGAAACAGAATAGAGAGTTCAAAAATAAATCCACATATGTACATTCAACTTATACTCAATAAAGGTATCAAGAGTACAAACTGGGGAAAGGACAGTCTCATCAGTAAATTGTTCTGGAAAAGCTGGATATTTTCATGTTGAAGAATGCAGCTGTATGCCTATATATCACCATATACATAAATCTATACAACATTGATTAAAGACTTAAATATAAGATCCAAAATTGTAAAACTACTAGAAGAATGAATAAGGAAAACACTTCAAGACATTGGTCTAGGCAAAGTTTTCATGGTTAAGGCCTTAGAAACCTAGACAACTATAAAAAATAAAACAGATAAATAAGATTATATATATTAGTGTGTTTTCACGCTGCTGATAAAAAAACATACCCAAGACTGGGTAATTTATAAAGGAAAGGTGTTTAATTGACTCATAGTTCCACATGGCTGGGAAGGTCTCACAATCATGGTGGAAGGCAAAGGAGGGGCAAAGTCCTATTTTACATGGTGGCAGGTAAGAGAGCTTGTGCTGGGGAACTCTCATTTATAAAAGCATCAGATTTTGGGAGACTTATTCACTACCCCGAGAACATTATGGGGGAATCTGCTCTCATGATCCAATTATCTCCACCTGGCCCCATGTTGGGACACAGCCAAACCATATCACTATATTAAACTGAAAAACTTCTACACAGCAAAGTAAACAACCAATAGAGTGAGGAAAAACCTGCTGAATGGGAGAAAATATTTGCACACTACTCACACAACAATGGATTAATGTCCAAAATATAGAAGAAACTCAAACAGCTCAACAGTAAAAACGACCAAATAATCCCATTAAAATATGAGCTAAGGACATAATAGATATTTCTCAAAGGAAGACATACAAATGGTCAAAAGGTACATGAAAAAATGTTCAGCATCCCTGAGCATCAGGAAAATGCAAATCAAAACCACAACTAGATGTCATCTTACTTTAGTTAGAATGAAGGTTATTAAAAGGACAAAAAATAACAGATGCTGGCAGGGATGCAGAGAAAATGGAACTCTTATATAGCACTGATGGGAATATAATTTAGTAAACATTTAGTAAACTACTATAGAAAACAGCATGGCAATTTCTCAAAACAACAGCAACTACCATAAATAAAACAATTACCAAAAATAAAACTACTATAATATCCAGCAAGCCCATTATTGGGCTTTTTCTTTCTTTTCTTTTCTTTTTTTTTTTTTTTTTTTTTTGACAGTCTCACTCTGTCACTTGGGCTGGAGTACAGTGGTACAATCTCGACTCACTGAAACCTCTGCCGCCTTGGTTCAGGTGATTTCCTGCCTAAGCCTCCCAAGTAACTGAGAGTAAAGATGCACACTACCACACCCAACTCATTTTTGCATTTTTAGTAGAGACGGAGTTTCATCATGTTGGCCAGGCTGGTCTCGAACTCCTGACCTCAAGTGATCTGCATGCCTTGGCCTCCTAAAGTGCTGGGATTACAGGGGTGAGCCACCACACCTGGCCACCATTATTGGGCATTTATTCAAAGAAAATGAAATCTGCAGATCAAAGGGATATCTGTATTTGTATGTTTATTGCAGTGGTATTCACAATAGAAAAGATATGGAATTAACCAAGTGTCCATTGATGGTTTAATTGATAAAGAAAATGTAGTATATGCACAATGATATACTATTTTACTCTAAAATAAGAATCAAATCATGTTATTTGCAGCAACATGGATGGAACTGGAATTATTATTATTATTTTTATTTATTTATTTTTTTGAGACGGAGTCTTACTCTGTCACCCAGGCTGGAGTGTAGTGGTGCGATCTCGGCTAACCACAACCTCCGCCTCCTGGGTTCAAGTGAGTCTCCTCCCTCAGCCTCTTGAGTAACTAGGATTACAGGCACCCGCCCACCACGCCCAGCTAATTTTTGTATTTTTAGTAGAGACAAGGTTTCACCATGTTGGCCACAGCCGGGAACTGGAGATTATTATGCAAAGTGAAATAAGCAAGGCAGAGAAAGACAGATGTCACCTGTTCTCACTCATATGTAGAAACTAAAAAAAAAAAAAAAAAAAAATGATCTCATGGAGACAGAATGGAATGAGAAATAATAGAGGCTGGGAAGCATGTATGGGTGGGTGGCAGGGATAAAGAGAGATTGATCAGTGTGTACAAACATATAGTTGGAAGAAATAAATCCTAATATTTAATAACATAATAGGGTGACTATAGTTATCAACATTGTATAGTGTATTTCAAAGTTGCTAGAAAAAGGGACTTGAAATGTTATCAACACATAGAAATAATAAATACTCAAGGTTGTCGATATCCCAAATACCCTGACTTGATTGTTACACATTCTATGCATGTAACAAATACTCACACATGCCCCAGAAATATACATTTTATATTAATTTAAAAAAGTATATTCATAAAAGAAAAGAACATAGCTATTGGCACATGGAAGTGACTTCAATTAAATAGATATGCAGCCTAATAAGTCTTTTAGAAATTTGTTCTGCCATAAGAAAGCCTAGCCCAAACTAAAATATTCTGACTTTTTTGAAATAAAATGATTATTAGGTCCTCAACATTCCATTGCAAAAAGCAATTCAGTTATCTAGCAGGATACAGGATACAGGTTGCAGTAATCAATTGAGTTGTGGTCAAGAGGATAAGAGGAAAGGAAGACCCTCTTGGCAATGAATTGAAGACCACCCATTCCCGGATACAGAATCAGGCCTGGTCAAAAGCCATTTTTTTTTTCCCCCAAGGAAGGGGCCCTCTCCAATGTTGCTTTACAGGATATTAGAATTGGTATTGCTGTTGTCTGTCTTCCATTTATCTCCTTTCTGCGTGAGTGACCATTGATAGTATCCTGGACCTATTTATTCATTATAAATTGGGTGTGTGAGATAGATCACTTGTTTCTTTGTTCACAGTTCTATATATGAGTATTAGATGTGTATATGTATGTAATTCTATATATAATATGTATATAATTCTATATAAGGGATTAATGTAACGACTATCATTTATCATTTTTGACAAAATAATATGAACAGAGATCCTGAACATTGAGCTGGATGCTGTGACTAGCTGGGACTTTTTGATTGTCTTTCCTGGACAAAGTTGAGAAGGATTTCTGCTTGAAAAGGAAAGTAAACTGAGTATTTGCTTGTAAGAAGAGGGAATTCTGGTAGCCATTAATGTGGATCACAAATACTCTGCCTTCCTCTCCTAACTATACAGTAGGCTTGAAATTCTAGCGGATTTAGATTAATCTTCTGCAGAGGTGGAATCACCTACCATAAAAGATTTCCTGATTTCAATTTTTTAAAAATATGTGTGCATAATAATGCTTTCTTTAATAAAACTTCCTTCCTTGGGTCGTCTTTTTCCTATCATTTAAATGGCGATAATATTCAGGGTTCATTTACAGCCTTAATCTCATAGTACTTGCCCCCTAGGTGACCTTTTTAATTTTATGACTTCAACTACCAACTGTACATTAGATTAATGTTAAATTCCAGTCTATATTTCTGAACTGAATTTCAAATTCAAATATACAATACCTGATAGGCACTTCAAACCCATTATTTCTACAAATCGAATGAATATTATTATCACTGAAAACATGGTTATCTTCCAAAACTCCCTATTATTGATAGTCACTAAAGGTGAAAAAACAATGGTATTCTTCTAGATTATTTTCTATACATTAAATTGCACACCTAGTCATGCCAATTCTATTAACTAAGTAACTCTAGAATGCATCTAATATTCTCTACCCCTGCTGTTACTTACCTCACTAACTCTGACTTTGTCATCTGTTGTGGTCTTTGAGCCAAATAACTCAAAATATTATTAGAGACAGAAAAGATTATCAGTAGTTGTAATAAAACATAATAAATTATGTAATAGAAATTTGAAAGAAGTAACATGGAGGAATAACATCTAAAATCTATCTCACTTTGGGAGATAGGAAGCACCTCAGAAGCATTATGTTACTTTCATTCATTTCACAGTTGTTTATGAGTTGAATTCTCTGTGACGGATAAATTGTATAAGGCAACTCTGCTGTGGACTGGGATATCCTGATAGACATAATCAGACAGCATCCCTCTTGAATTCACTGGATAAAAAGATGAAAAATAAAGGTGTACAGTATTGGAAAAAACATCATTTTCTCTTGGTATAATAAGACTCGATTGAAATGTACTTGATTGGAAACTGTGGAACCTGAGATCTGCAAACATCAATATTAGACTAGATTACAGAAGACTTTATATATCTTGCTATTCTTTTGTAACCTTATCTTTATAACAGCAGAAAGCCTAAGAAAAGATAGCTAACTTCTGGATAGTGTGGTATGAGATGGTTGGTAACTGATTCCTCCCTGTGTTTCAGCCCTCAGGGCAAACAAAAACCTTTAGTCCAATTTAAAGCAGGAGTGACTTTACCTTAAGATAATGCTTTAATGAATTTAGTTGAAATAAAAATTAAAAAGTAAGGTTAACCTAAAAAAAAAGTAAGTGGAATAAGAATGAGATATACTTCTCCTGGATCAAAATGTGCCTTATTCAGGAGGGCACTGAACATATAAAGAAGCTTTAAAAAAGTGACTATAGAAATCAAGAGAATAAAGAAATGAAACACAACAACATTTAATCTGTTGGATTGTTTATAAATGGAATAATCCCTTTTTTAAAAAACTTTGCAAATTTTCCAAAAGGCGAATGTATACTTCTAGAATTGGGAAAAATAATGTTGACTGTTTTAGGACTCAAATGGACTTTCTAGGAAAAATATAGGATGAAAATTAAGTAATTTCTTATTTGACTTCTCTTAAGAAACAAATAATCATACTAAAGGAAAATGTGCTCATTGCCTCCCACGGTCTGTGTTGAATTATTTAATTAATTCCTACTAATTGGAATAATGCCTCTGTGAGCTCGAATGTCAAACGTGTCATTCTATGTGTTGTATTTCTCTATTTTTGTTCAATTAGGATTCATAACTATATACAAGCAATAAGAAGAGAAAGAAAGAAGGAACAAATCCAGAAAACGCTAATACTGAATCACACATAATCTTGAATCCAATGATCTTGAAAAACTTGAGAATCTCGTAAGAGGTTCTAGTCAAGTCTCCCTCTTTTAGGAAAAAAGTCTGTACATATTTGATAAATCTGGGGAGATTATTACGGATGCTGTAAGTAAATAACCAACATTATTTGCAAGGTGCCAATCATTTTCCTTGGACAGACACTAATTTTAAATTCTTCTAAAGGTTTAAATATATAGTCAAGTGGTTCAGTCATTCAAATCTGTTGCTTGATGTAATGAGCAAACGATTTGGCAGATTATTTGCTATTTAAATTTTGACTATATTGAGTACAAGAATATTTTCTTAAAATATTTTAATATATTCTTATGTTATTAGCAAAAATAAAGTGCTTGAGAACATCTCAAGTCTTTAAATATTTTTTACAATTTAATTTCTTTCTTATTTTTGTTTCAGTGTGAATAAAATGTAGTTCACTTCCTATTGAATGTGATTCTATATCATAGAACTAAAAAGAGGCAAAAGAAACATAAAGTTTGAAGTATGTTTTAATCATAAGTGTAATAACTTAATGAGTGTGAGACCATGGTATGCTTTAAACCATATATTTCTTCCAAAGTTCTGTGTAGATCCTTAGCACTCAGAAGAAGAAAGCAAGACTCAACAGAGCCACAGATTTCAAATTCAGCAGTGTGTTTAAGAATTATCTTTTCTGACACTAGACTGAGAAAACTAGGTAGAGAATGTCTCCAAGGAACAGCCCTTATTCAGCATGTGACAAGCAGGAAGAAAATACATTATATATGTGTCTTTGTGTTTGTACACAGTATGTTGTACAGACCTAATTCTACCTGATGTGCCCTATGATGGAAAAGAAAATAACACACTCGTGCACACACACACGCACACACACAAGCACATAAAACAAAAGTAAGAAAAAAAGATTCAAAGGATGATATATGACGAAATTCTCCATAATATGGTTGTTCTTGATAATCTTTGTTTTCACTTATACTCTGGTGTATTTTCAATTTTCCAGATAACAAAATGAAGCTTTTAAATTTCTCCTTTGTAAAATATAAACGTTCTGTTTCTATTGCGTCCTTTTGCCTCTGTCTCAAGGGACAACCAGAGAGACAGAAATATGAATTTTTCATCTTTGACTTTTTCCTCCTTCCAAAGAAAATGTACTCAAAAATTTAAGATAAAATACCTTATCCATAATAGCATCAAATGATAATCTCCTAGCAGGTTATTCCAAATATAATATGTTTATATTATATGTCTTTACATAACAAATTCATGCACTTATATTTTACATAGTTGTATGTGACAAGTATTTTTAAAAACTATTAGAGTTGATGATATTTACTCAAACATGCAAAATTGATCACATAAAAAATTATAAAACCAATTATCTGTTGAACACACACACACACACACACACACACACACACACACACACACACACACAATCTATTGGTTGATTTGAAGCTTCAGCCTTAAATACAGTGCTTGTCATTCTTTGTGGCCTGTGTCTCCTTGCCTAAACCTGATTGAAAAAGGAACAGTTAGGCTTTCACTAATTTGCTATAGTCCACGGCATTTATAGGGGCTTTCCTAGTAGTTAATGGTGAAAAATTCAGTAATTTCGATATTTTGTTTCTTTTTTAACCTTTTTTATTTAGTTGACTAGTTGACTCTGCAACTGAGTCAAATAAAATAAAAATTATTGTTATATAGCTATGATGAAAAATGCCAATAAATATTTTTAGATAATTTTCATTGAGTGGGTAATATGTGTTGCTGTGACATTATAACCCTTGTTTTGTGACTCTTCTTCACTTATTACTGCAGGATGCTAACTTTCTTGTTAAATCCTGTACGTGATTTCTGGGATTCAACAGAGGTTTCAAATATGCTCATAAGAAAGTACATTTACTTCTTACCTCTTCTCTGGATGCTTTCTATGATTTGCATGCACACATTCTCCTGGCTTCAGATTTGTTTAGCTATCATGTTGAAGCAGGGCAAACACTTTTCTTTTAATGCTACTCTAGGTTAGAAGACCATTAAAGCTACAGTGCCTTCCTCTCGACCATTTTAGAATTCTAGTAAAAACTACTTTTTCAGACTTTGTTGATGTCCATGGACTCAAAGACAAATTTTAGCTCTGGACACACCTTGCAGTACTTAGAATCACTCCTTCTTTTTGTTGAGGGTATTTTTACTATTCTGTTGGCTTTTCCACCTAGCTTCTTTCTCCTATGAATCCTTTTCTTTAAGGTGGAGAAATGCAAAAGGACATCTGTGTGGCACATAAATCCTCAAAACTTGAATAGGCACTTTGGATTAGCTTTGGTGAACACAGCTTTGATTCTCTACTACACATAGCTGAGATGTTAGATTTCTTTAAAATATATGATGATCATTCTTTTAATTATATATGGCATTATTTTCTCTTCAAATATTTATTCTCTTCACTGGGAAATACTATTTCTCTCCTGAGTATTACCAGAACTGACTTAGCTTTGTCCTTTATTTTCTACTCAACTTAATCTTTATCTGGGTTAGATCACTTATTTCTAATTTATTCTCTCTGATAGCACTGAATCTAATTTATAAGCATTATGGATATAATTTAATGAATAATCCAAAGAATTATTTAACACCTTTCTTTAAACATCTTTAAACAATTTAGGTAAGTCACATAAAACCTCAATTTACAAATGGATAATATGTTGTTCATAATAAGTAGACAACTATTACAAAATATGACAATATTACTGCCTGGGATTTAAACTTCAATGTATATGTATATTTACTGTATATGTATATTATTGTATATGTATATTGTATATGTATATTATTGTGTATATATAATTTATATGTATATGTATATTATATCAACATATATGTATATTATATGATTAGGTTTTACCAGTACTGTATTAGTAAATATTTAAAAACTGTCTCTCCAGAGGAAAAAAAAATCCTGATTTGCAACACTTGTCAATTTCCAAGCTATAAATTCTCCCAGATTAACTGATTTCAGACTACCAATATCATGTTACTGAGCATTCACTTAGGAAGAAATATACAAAATCAGCTCTTACCAGCTGGCGCAAGCCAGTGTGAGCCTACTGCAAAGGACTATTGTTTGTTTACATACACACACACACACACACACACACACACACACATATATATACACACACACATATATACACACACATATCTATCTATAGATCTGCATCTAGATCTGTGGATAGATAGATATAGATATATAGATAAGTATTTGTAAATTTTCCATTTTTAATTTAGTACATTCTTAATTTTGAAATAAAATTCCATATATTTTAAGTGCTAGTGTTATTTAATAGTCTTGAAATGTCAATTACTAGAGCCTGCAGCTGAAGATAAGAATCCTGAACCCTGGATATCAAAGATAAATATTTCTATGAGTATAATAAGTAAAAATAATGGGACAAACTCTGTGAAAATCATAATGTGTATCATAATGTTAACTCATGGGGGGATGGGTGTTTTTTAGAAAATCAATCCCAAGTTTATTCTTTACACATGAAGAATGACCCAGATAAAAATTACACGGCTTAGAGAAAATTTAATATTGAACTCATTCCATTTTACAAGAAAAAGAAATTATACTATATTTAGTAAAATCCTAAAAATCTTCATTTTTCATGAAATTCTTACTGTGAGTTTTATAAGATTGCTTTTTCCATTTTATAATTCAAGTACTACTTTGTAAATATATCTGTATGAAGACTTATAATACATGAAATGTAGCAAATAGACTAGACATTTTTTTACTATTGAAAGTCCTGTCACATTTACTAATTTGTTAGTTGTTTTATGATAAAATATATTTGTGTAGGACTTAAAATATCAAGAAAAGATACCCCCAAAATGGTGCTGGTTTCTGCAGTTTCTTTATAATCTCTAAGGCTTAGAAGAGGTCTTACATTTGATTTTATTACATATATTCATTCCATATTTAAATAAACTGAATGAAAACATTTCTTTGTGAAATGTCTCTGTTTGCTCTCAACTTTCATCCTATCTTTGGACAGTTCTAAATATCAGAACTGTCTACCATATAATTAACTAAAACAGGTGTTTATATATGGTCTTCTTTTTTTTTTTACTTTTATCCTATGGGGCAACATTAAACAATGTTTTTGGTCTAAAGTGTTCAAATATTTAAGAGTTTAATGCCATTTCGTCTTTCCTCGTCTTTCTAAACCCACTTTCTTCAGACATTTGACTGAAAAATAATCTCCTAAATTTCTTTAACATTCTACCACTTTCTCTTAGTGCTTTCCAATGTTTGATATTATTTTTAATGCTTTGTGTCTAGAACTGAAAATAAATTTCTAAATGTGATCTTCCCACTGAGGTTAGAAAATGACTTAAGTTTTATTTGTTATAGACAATTTCCAACAATTCTGCTTAAGAAAACCAGTAGTCAGCAAAGTGTATTTTAAGCCTGTATATCACATATATATTCACTTTCACACACCCACAAACACACACGCGAGTTCATGTGCACACGCACCGCCTGTAGAAATTGGTATTTGCATTTTTTATGTCTAGGACAGCATGTACACCACTCCTTTTTATCTTGCAATTAGGACTTTCTCACAATGAAAATGACCATAGAGTCAAACCAAAAAGATAATGGAAGCTAGGTACAGCAAAATAAGTAGGAGAATTAATGTTCTTTTCCTTAGATCAGTGGTCCCCAAGCTTTTTGGCACCAGGAGCTGGTTTTGTGGAAGACATTATTTCCATGGACCAGGGAGTTGGTGGGGTGGGGGTATGGTTTCAGGATGATTTAAGCACATTACATTTATTGTGCACTGTATTTCAAATATTATTATATTTCCTGCAACTAGACGGTCCCATCTGGGGGTGATGGGAGACAGTGACAGATCATCAGGCAACAGATTCTTATAAGGAGCATCCAATCGAGATCCCCCATATGTGCAGTTCACAATAGGATTTGCTCTCCAGTGAGAAATCTAATGCAACCACTGATTTCACAGGAGTCAAAGCTCAGGTGGTAATGTGAGCAATGAGGAGTGGCTGTAACTAGAGATGCAGCTCAACCACCAATCAAATCCTGCTGTGTGGCCCAGTTCCTAACAGGCCATGGACCAGTACCTATCTGTGGCCCCGAGGGTTGGGGTCCCATGCCTTATATCACTGTATTTCGATGATACAGTATCAAATATGAATCTTCCATGAATGTTCCCAAATAATGCCAAACATATTTCTAAGAGATTATAGCTGTGCCCATGAACATTTTTAGCAAGAAAGTAACTAAATTAGTGACTTCATTTCCTCTAATACAGCTAGCAATTTTATCATTTACTGATTATTTATATGCATGAGGACATTTAGGACAATTGTTTGTAATTTAGCAGAGATTATAAAATAGACCCATACCAAATACTTGTCAATGTTCTTTGTTAAAGAATGTGAACACTGTATTTCAAAAGAGTATCAATCTCCTCTTTTCTATTTTTTTTTAATTTTCCCCTTTGGCTATGGTCCTGGGAAGTCAAGTACACATATAATAAAGGCCTAAGTCCTGCTTCTCTCTCTTTCCTCTATTTCTTCACTGAGATTCTTTTCTCTACCCAATTACAGCCACACTCTATATATTTCCCTATTCTATTTTCCATTTAGCCATGGATATCTAGCTTCTATGTTGCCTCAGCAGTCTTTAAATCAGAAAGGATACTATAATATTTTCCTTACGTGTGGGTATGTGTATAAGAAAAAATGGCTGACAAATGTCTCCTTAGGGATTGTAAGAGATGATTCAAGAGCCTTTGAAAACAAAGGAAAAGTAGGCTTTTTCTTACATGAGGTTTTCTGTTCAATGTATGGACAATATTAAGTTTTGCATTTTCTATTAGCTAAATTAGTAACACAAGAGTGAAATCAAAATTACTAGTTTTTCTAGTCATTGTCAAAAGATCTTTAATTCTCAATACACATTCCAAGGGTTTTGATTATATTACAAATCCAAGATTTCCTGACTGAAAATTGACCCTGCCATTGACTCATTAGTTAGACCTAAGGAAAAGAATTTATGGATAAAATCTTTACTATCTGGCACACACCTGCTCTCTGGCACACACCTGCTCTCTGTTATTTCTGCCAGTTTTCAGCCAAAATTTTATTAAAACACTTCTATGCAACTGATACCATGAATTCAGTCATACAAGAAGTGACTGGATTATTATATCATATAGTAATTCCATTCTAGGTAGGTAGAGATGAGAGTAAAGAAATAAAGATTTGAGTTTATTTTGCTAAACATTTCTGCCATTTCACTTAGTTCACTTAGTGCCAGGTTTTTTGGCAGGGAGGGAGCAGGTTTTTAAAATTTTAATTCTGTTTTTTCCTCATGTTCTATAATTCTACTGCAGTTTTGGTGAGCCAGTTCTCTGAACTGACCCTGGATGGATATTCTTTAAAAATTAAAAGTATCAAAAGGAGGAATTTCGAACTTCCGGAAGACTTAGAAAGAAATGGTGAACTTTTAATTAGTGTTGAATCTCATACCTGCATTTGTCATGGCCCTTTATACCAGTTTCTATTTCTTGAAATTTTATACACACATTTTTATTTCTGTTCTTCTCTACTCCCTCTTCGCTGATACCCTGCTATGTCGATTATAAGCGTAAGTCCCAATTAGTTTATTTACACATTCCTGGTGTTGATATTTCTCACTCTGTTCCATGTTAAACTTCTCACCTCCTGCATCTTCTGCTGCAAGATTTCTTTCTCCCCTACATACATCCACCAGTCATCTGTTCTGATTTAAGATGAGCCAAAAAGAATTCATTGGAAATGACTACAGAAAGTAGTGGGAAATTATTGTCACATCCTGCTCATGGTTGTGATACATAGTTATAATATTTATCTTGTTAATGTTTTGCCTTTGCTCGTGTTTCAACAATTTTACAAAAATGTTAGGCTTGACTAAAGGCAAGAGAGAAGTTAGACTATTGGATTCAATCCTATTTGAAAACATCGTTACTTCAACTTTAAATTATTTTGTAGGTCTAAAAGAGTAGTCAAAGGAATAACTTGTGTGTGTTGAGTGTTTTACAATACATTGATGATTTGGAAGTTTATTTGGAAGTTTAAAAATGAGTACTCCTTTTTTTTTTAAAATTCTGCCTTAGAATTAAAATGGCAAAATTGTATACTTAAGGTTTACCCTGTGCCTTATATTATTTTACAATGTGATCTTTTAGCTTCACTTTTTAATGTGATAATTTTTACAAAAGTAATTCAATTGTTAGAATGCGCAATCTGGGGTATTATTTGTTTTTATTTCAACAACTTATACGACTCTATTTAGTCAATAGAATTACTTTTACCATCTCCACACTAGTTGGAAAGCTTAAAAAAGGATTTAAGCCATCATGGTAGAAGGTGGTATAGAAACCAATTTAAAAAGCCAAATGGTTTCTAACATTTGCCAACAATATATAATATTTGTTGAGCCAATGCAACTGAAGCAAACCATAATAACCTGTTTGGGGTGGAAAGTTCATGCCAAAAGTGGATGATTTCCCTAGAGCCAATCAAAATGATGGAAACATTGGTGCAAAATCACAGCTGAACAGGTTCAGTCCTCTCTTCACTAGCTACAGATGGCATGCAATTTAGGAATGCCCATTTGGTGAAATTTACCAGTTCCTCTAGAGATCACACATATGGGTTTGCATTTAAAAAGCAATTGCGCCACAAATAGCTTTTTAAACAACAGATGTAAGTATTGACAGTGAAAGGATGTCCAGAAAGCAAAGTACGAAGGAAAAAGAGAGCTTATGTTATACTTTACAGCACTCTACATGGCCTTTTAACTTTAAAAAATGGAAAATAATTATGAAATCAATGTTTTCGAAGCTTTTGGAATTAGTCATGCGATTTTGTCTTCATACGGTGTTACTTTCTGGTATTCTACTCCTTTTGTATGTGTATTTTTGCATTACAACTGCAATCTTTAATACCCAAAGTGAACAGAAGTACCCGTAGAGGCATTTCAGATCTGGGCACTGGGAGTCAGTCTGTGCTTTCTGCTTTTAACAATACTGTTTTTTGCTTGTTTGTTTGTTTTGTTTTGTTTTGTTTTGTTTGGCAGCAAGTTCAAAATGGATCTGTGAAAATCCAATTGTCATTTTACAATCGAATGTACTTTTGTGTTTAAGTGTACGCAAAGTGGTATATTTGTGTTTCTAGGTGTGCGCACTAGTTACTAAAGAATACTAGTTATCAGTTGTGAGGATTCCAGTTGCCTATCCTTTATTGCTTCCTTTAAAGAAATAAATTAATTGTGTGAAATTGCCTTGCTGGTAAAGTGATAACAGATTGCAATAGCAGCATTGGCATAATCTAACAGTAAAACAATCACATCCTCAGTCAACACTCATAGAAATATTCGATTTCAGGAATGTGCAGGACCAAAGCTTCCCTGGAGAAACACACACATAATTTCTATTCGGGTATTCAACCGTAGTTTTGTTGTGAATTTCTCCTGAGTAGTGTAAGCTCTCCTTGTTTTTATTAAGGGATTATCCTTTATACCTCACAGTACAAACCCATATGGAAGGAAACTATAATTAAAAGGTTAGGTTTGGACATCAGGGTTTTGACACTGATTGTTTTTTGATTGAATAAAATACAATGTTACTTTTCTCCCATTCTCTGATACAATGATGCACTGGAATACTAATAGCTATGCAAATGATGACATTAACAGGAAAATTCCATTTTTCTGGCTGCTTATTACCAGCATCAAGTGAAAAATTGTGGGAGATTGGATTGCTTTTGTTTGGAGGTGCAAAAATGGGCAATTGGTGCTATCTTAGGAAGCAAAGGAAAATGAAATTGCTTGTACAAAGGGATGAACAGATTCAGATTAGTATTGAAATATTTATGACACCATTATATGGGTGTAGTGAGAGTGCAGAATATGGAATGCCCATAAAGTACATATTCGAATAACCGAACTGTTGTTATCATGCATCTTCTTACATATTCAGCTTTATTTTTGTACTGGATATTTACACAGAAACGACAATATCACCCAAGCTGTATTAAATTTGTGTATTAAATTAATTCAAGTGTTTTCTTGTTCTACAGAACAGATTATATTAGAAATACAAATACTTGTATATATTGCATATATAACCATAAATGCAATTGATTATTGTATTCCCACAGTGTGCTAACTGCTACTGTACAGTTAGATTAAGAGCTCTGATTTTAGAAATATATAATTTGAGAAAACAAAGAAACTAAGTCTTTTGCTTTAGATGCAAAATTATCCATTGCTTTCATTAGATATGGAATAATTTATGTGTAATTTTCTGCATAAAAGACCGTACATTATGGCAAGTTTTGAAAGAAGAGAATGTCTACAGAAAGGAAGACAAACTGAAAATTACATGCATACAGAGAACTCCAAAGGTAAAACATAGAAAATAATTGGGTGAATAATCGAGGCAGAAGGATGGAGGTGGGAGTAGCTATAATAAAGCTGTTCTACTGTGCTCCAGGTGCTACAAAGGACTGTTGTGGAGTATTTGCAGATACAATTTTTCCTGTATTTCTGATTACTCTGGGCTCTATTGCTTAGAGGAAGGCTGTCAAAGCAACCCTCAAAGTAAGTATATACATTTTAGGATTTTAGATTTTAAAAGTGGCATTTCAGGTATAGAAAAAAGACTGATTTCAAAAGTGATATTTCAGCTGTAGGAAAAGATTTGCAGATAATCAGGCAGAACAAGTATTTGCTGTCAACCCCCTTTTATCTACCTGCTTCACTCCCCCCATCCCCAACACCACACACACATAAGACATGCAGAGATGGTATGAAGATCATTTCAAATAGTGACAGCATTAAAGTGGAAAGTAAAATAATGTAGATAGGTGCAGGTAAATGCCCCTGAGAAGAGATCAGGTGCCCAATCATCCATGTATGAGAGACAACCATAGCACAAAAAAGTGGAGTAGAGGCAAGTATAAGGCAGCCTCATGTAATCTGTCCTTTGATGGGGTACAGGAGAGTCCTTTCTTTTTGCCCATGAATGTGGCCTGAACTAGCATATGTAAATATCCTTTCAGCTAAGGCAAGGAAAGCATGAGGTGTTCAGACATCTGCCCCACAGGCCCCATAAATATTCTAGAGCCTAGGATGGCTTGCTAGGGAGAAGTTGAGAAAACATAAAGCCAACATTAATCAAATTTATCCTGGAAGAGCAGAAGAAACCCTCAAGCAACTGAGTTTATCCTGAACTGATGACATTAAGTTTTTCATTATCAGATAAAATGGCTCGTTATATTAATTTTCTTCAGTTAGAGAAAAAAATGAAGTTATGTTTTTACACATCTAAGTGCATAAATAGAGAATTTATACTTGTTATATAAATTAATCATGAAATAAGCATCTTGGAATATAGTTATGATTCCCAATTAAACTTTAGCTATGAAGATAAAATTGGTGTACATGAAACAACTAGTGAACCATCAGCATGGGCTAAAAAGTACGTTCTGAAGTACATGATAAAGGCAACAGTACTGTGGACCTTTGGAAAAGAGAAGATTAGTGAAAATTGGAGAGGCCATAAAGGGCTGGCTGGAAATTCTGAAAAGACAGCTATAACTTGTATGGAAACATAATTTGAGGAGGGAGAGGAACAGAAAAAAGAACAGCAGAGAGAATAGACTGTAATCAACATGAAGGTAAGGGTTGTGCCTTGTACTATATCCTCAGTACTCAGCCTGTCACAGAGTAGGTTAGTTATGGATTGACACTATAATATGATCATCATAAATTCCAGATATGATAGGATTAGCACAAGGTTCCTCAAATCCTGTAGAACTGACATTTTGGACTGGATATTCATTCATTGTATGCCATTGTCCTGTGCATTAGAAGATGTTTAGCAGCATCTTCAGCCTCCACCCACTAGATATCAGTAGGAAATCCCATTCCTTAAGTAATGACAAACCAAAATTACATTGCTAAATGTCTCTGAGAGGTAAGTTCAACCCCCGTTGAGAACCCTCAAATTAGCCTGACTAGAGCCTGACAAGGAAATGAGGAAATGAGATATGATAGGTAGAATAACTGAAGATATTTTTTGTAGATGCAGGATTATATGCTTTATTTTACTGAGTCATTGCTTTACCACTTTAATATGGCACCATTTATTGAGCTCACAATCTGCTCTGGGTATTGTATTAAGTGTTTTATAGTAATTATTTAGCTCTGAAATAGGTACTACTATGGTTATTTTGCAGACAATGAATTTCCAAACGTCATACAGGTAAGATTTGAACAAAATTCTGTCTGGTTCAAGAGCCATATTCAATATTAGGCTATACTTCCGCTCTGTAGTGTTAAAAGCTTATAATGTGGGAAGATTCTTAGATAATACGTTTACACATCTACACATGTATATCTGTAGCATGACAGATGATAGATGAACAGGTAGATAGACACATTGGCTTCATAGCTTATGTTATAGAATACATTAATTATTTCAGAGATGAGATTATCTGGAATCAGATGACTCTCTCAATTATTACCTAAGCCCTATTAATTTTGTTTTATTCAACTTGAATACACTGTTGACTAATACTTAAATTAGTTCCAGTTTGCTTGATTTCACACTTCATAAAATTTAATGCTGACTGTGTCTACACACACAAAGTGGAAATGAAGTGATCATTGCAAAATTATAAATAGCAGACACACATTCTTTTATTGAAGGAAGGCAGCCTGATAAGCCTGAATTATTCAGATTAGCTTTCTACATTCAGTTGTCTTAGATAATGCATCCCTGTACTATTTTAAAGTCATAATAGCAAAAGACAGAGAATGTTAATTGACCCTTGGTGAATCTTACACATATTACATTTATCTCAATGAAAGAAGGAAGGATAAAATGAAGAGTATTTCTGACATTTCTTCATGGCTACTCTTAAAGTAACACAACTCTAAATCTTAATCTCATATTTAAAATAATCAAGTTATGAAAAATAAATATTTGTGGAAGTTTCCTGTGAACTGCTCACCCTTTTTACTCCTGATGCTGCTTTAACCAAGGTGACTACTGACTCTTCCAATTAGCTTAAAGACTGCCTTCAAGGTCCTCAGGTCTCCAAGGACAGACAAATTTACCTTTCGATGTGGAGTGACCATGACAGACTTTTTAATGTACATGACACGAGATCATTTGCCAAATGGTACTGGACATTGCTTGCAGCTTTCCACTTTGAGTTCAGCAGTTCCCCACTGTGCTGTCCTTCAGTACATATATATAATTCTCCAGCTTTATCCCTATTCTCCATTTTTGTCCCTTCAAGCAAGGAATCTGATAGAGATCGGTTCCAACTCCAAACATTTCCATATTATGCTATTTCCATTTTTATTTGCCTGTAACTCTAAAATAGTTATCATGAAACAAATCTCATATTGCCTTTTTTTCCCATAGAAGTAGTAAATATAGAGCGGTTAAGAGCATGACCACCAGTTTTACCAAGTAGATTGGAGCAGTGGCTCCATCCTTGCTATTTGTATATCCTTGACGAAGTTATTGAACCTCTAAACTTCAGTTTCCTTGTCTATATAATTAAAGTAACAATACTACATAATTACATAGAAATATTGTGAGGCATCAATAGAGAAATTGTGATAAAACACTTATAATAGTGCCTAGAACATAGTAAGCCTTTGCTTAGCATGTTCTCTTTTACATAATAATACTAGGGAAATAGAATTCTAGGGCAGAGATGTATAGACAGTTGGATGCTTTCTGAAGACAAACATTTCATATTATAAGATTACTAGGCTTTAAGTATATAAATTATGCTTGCTCCTTATATACTAACAGATATGTACATAAAAACCATTTTATATACTTTAAAAGCTATGAAAATTTTTTTTTTCAAAAATACCAATTATTCTCAATACTCTGGAAAGCATTAACACCTAATGTTCAATTTTAAATCATCACTTTAGTGGCATAAATATAACCTCCTTTATATTTCTCCAAATACCTTCAAAGATTTATTTTTAGGGAAAGTGAGTAATATGGGTATTTTGTTAAATAATAAACTGTTTTTATTTACCAAATTACTTTCTTGCTCAACTCACTTTTTCTCTGAAATGCATTTATAAAGCAAAAATTACAGCCTTTTTTGTCTTTGTAGTATAAAATTTCCCAAGGTTGCTGAGTTCTATAAAGGAGATTTTTTTTTTTTTTTTCATGAAATAGATGTTATACGAGCTTTCATACATAAAAATTCAGGTACTAAGTTAGTAGCTCCAAGTCATGGCTTGCTTATATTATTTGACCACACTTATTTCTCAGCTTTATCTTTTCTTATTTTCAAATATATTTGTTTATTTTTTAAATTGACATTTAAAATGGTACATATTTATCATGTACCGCATCATACTGTCAGAAAAACAGACACACAGAACAATGGAACAGAATAGAGATCCCAGAAATAAATCCACACATTTACAGCCAACTTATTTTTGACAAAGGTGCCAAGAACACACAAAAGACAAAGGACAATCCCTGTAATAAATATTGTTGGTACAACTGGACATCTGCATGCAGGAGAATGATATTAGTCCCTTACCTTTCACCATATACAAAAATCAACTCAAACTGGATTAAAGACCTGAAACGAAGAAACAACTAGAAGAAAACATAGAGAAAAAGCTCCATGACATTAGTCTGAACAATAATTTTCTAGATATGACCCAAAAGCAAAGGCAGCAAAAGAAAAAATAGATAATTGGCAGTATGTCAAACTAAAAAGCTTCTGCACAGCAAAGAAAGCAATCACCAGAGTAAAGAGACAATCTGCAGAATGGGAGAAAATATTCACACATCATCTCCAGCTTTCTTACTCTCTGCTCTTTTTCCTCCCACTTTTAATTTACAATTTTTTGAAACAGATAAAATTTCAAATAATAGTGTATTAAATACCCATATCCCTAGATTCAGTTACTCACATTTTATCACATTTTCTTAATATCTACCTATTTATTTATTTATCCTGGACCACTTAAAATAAGTTGCAGACATCTTAACATTTTACCCTAGACACACATCAAATCCAAAAAAGAATTGCAATGCATTTGGTTATTTTGTCTCTTTTTCCTCTCTTTGGCAGAACAGCCTCGTTATATATATTTTTTTTTTCAAAGAAGGATATTGAAATTTAAAGAGAATGGGCCAGTTATCTTTAAATATTCTATATGCTAGATTTAACTGTTGTTTCCTTATGGCTTCACTGAAACAATTTCTCTATTTCTGGCATTTTCTATAAAATGAATATTAGTTCTGAGATTTTGATTTGAAATCTAGTAAAACTTATATTAAGAACATATCATGGCTGGGCACAGTGGATCACGCCTGTAATCACAGCAATTTGGGAGGCCGAGGTGGGTGGATAACGTGACATCAGGAGGGCCAACATAGTGAAACTCTGACTCTACTAAAAATACAAAATATTAGCCAGGCATAGTGTCGGCCTCTTGTAATCCCAGCTACACGGGAGGCTGAGGCAGGAGAATCACTTGAACCCGGGAGGCAGAAGTTGCAGTGAGCCAAGATCATCATCTGGTGATGACGATGCACCACTGCATCCCAGCCTGGGTGACAGAGCGAGACTCTGTGTGTGTGTGTGTGTGTGTGTGTATGTGTGTGTGTGTGTATACAAACTATACATATATACACACTTATATACGTGTGTGTATATATATATGTATGTGTATATATATAGTTTGTATACACACACACACACATAATTCTGGTTCCTTTGTATTGTATTCAGGAGGCACATGCTGTAACATTTTCTCACTATCAGCGATGCTAGAGAGGAGGTCTCACTCTGACGCCTACGCTAGAGTGAGGTGGTGAGATCATAGCTCACTACAGCCTTGAATTCCTGGCCTCAAGCAATCTTCCCGTGTCAGCCTCCCAAGTAGCTGGGACAATGGCATGAGCAAGATGAGTGCTTATTTTAATTAGGTTACTAATTTGTAAAGTTGATATAATAGTTACCTTCAGTGGTGACTATTTTTTTACTTGCTCTTTATTTCTTTACTTTCTTGGGTATCACTATGCTCTCAGGGATTTTGTTTGTTCAACATGTTACACTAACTATAGAAAGTCATTATCCTTTTTGCCCTAAATTTGAGTGATGGGAGCCAAGTCAAGTGAGCCTACGTCCTTTTGACACAGTCTCATTTGTTTGGGGGTCTTTTGAGCACAATAAAATGTTACTCCCTCATGTTTTGTTTTCCTCAGCCTATACCAAAAATAATTATTTTTTCAAGAAGACTTGTTTCTTTAGTTAGGAGCGCTGTTTGAAGGCAAGATCTAGGTTTTGGTGCATCCAGAGTATCAATGCTTGTATATTATTTTAATAAACAGAGCTAAGAAATATGTTTTTCCTGTATGAATTATAGAGTCAACCACTTAAGTGTTAAAGAAAAAAAGTCATTGGTACTGAACGAAATTTAGTTATTAACTTGGGTAGAACTTACATATTTATTAAGCGGACTTATCCAAACAAATAACATAATATGTCTTTTCTATTTTCTCAAGTATACTTTTATATCTTTCAGAAGTATTTTAATTTTTTCCTCATAGAGTTTGCTCACATTTCTTGTGAGGTTTATTTCTAAGGGTTTATCTTTCTTTTGCATTTTCTTTTTTTCTATTATAGATAAGTTTTCCATTACACTTCCTTCTTGTGTGTGTGTGTGTGTGTGTGTATATATATATGTATATATATATATATATATATAAAATTTAGTGTATTTATTTTGTATCTTGCAAACTTACTAAATTATTTTATTTTATATATTCATTTTGTTTTTGGTTTCAATGCTTTCTTTATTTGTTTCTTTTAGCTTTTCAATGTAAGGTATTGTGACTGCTTTAAATACAAGTAGTTTACATTTTCCCTTTCAATTTTTATATGGCCAATTATTTTCCCAATTGCATCTGATCATACTTCCAACATAATTTTAAATAAGAATGGAAATACTGAAATTCTATTTTGTTCTTGGTTTTAATAGGAAAGGTTAAATAGTTCAATGCTTAATGATATTAACGAATATTCATTGTTTCAATTTCTATGAAAATTCTGAAAATGAAGAATATGTATTACATACATAACATTTGAATGCATTTTTGGTGTCCAAATAGATAATATGGCTTTTCTTGTGTGCCTATTATTATAGTAATTACCTCAGTGGATTTCCTAATATTGAACCATCCTTGCATTTCTGGAATAAAAAATGACTTTAGTGTTAATTTTTATTGAGTTGATTTTAGTATTTTATTTGTAGTATCTTTTTATTGTTATTTAGAGGAAGATTATCAATAGCCTTCTTTGGAGGACAAGTATAGGTATTTATTTAAATTTGATTTTTTTAATGCTTCAGAAAATTGTAAATAACATTGAGAAGTTCGAAGTTTTGTACAATTTAGAGAACAATGAGATGTTTGAAGTTTTAGTGCCATCTAAATCTGCTGCTTGGTGGAGGCAATGATACAATAGCATTCTCTGCTTCTTTAATAGAAATTGGTCTACTAAAACTGCCTCTACTGGGCTAAGCTTGATGACTCAATGTGAGGTTCAAATATAACATGAAAAAAATTCTTACAACCCTTGACCAAATCCATTCTCTCTCCTTTTTGTCCTCACTGTGGCAAATAACACCACAATCTACCCAGTTTCCTATTAAACACCTGAAATTTATCTTTGAATCTTTTCATCCTCTTTGCTTCTTGCTTTTCTCTCCCCTTCATTCAATCCATCAATTAGTTTTATGCTCATATGGATTTTAAATTTGCCCAAATCTTTCAGTCTCCACCAACATTCCCTAATCTGAGCCAGGATTACTAACATATAACCTATTAAGTAATGTCACTCTTTATACTCTCAATGGCATTCAAATCATTTACCTAATAGCTGCCAGAATAATTTTTTATAATTGTAATAAAATTAAACTTTCATTTTGCTTAAAATATTTTAGTGGATTTGCTTTGCATTTCAAAACAAAATCCTGGTCATTTATTATATCTTGCATGAATTTGCATAATTGGCCCCTTGTTACTTCTTGCTTCTTCAGCCAATTTTTTTTTTATTAGTTGCCTCCTTGCACACTAACTCCAGCCTACTAAATGTGTGAGTGTGTGTGTATGTGAGAGAGAGAGTATGTGTGTGTGATGTTGCCAATTTTGTTCTCACTTTGAAAGAAATGTTCTTGTCCTGGATAATCTTTCTGTTTATTTTTCTCTTTTTTTTTTTTTCTAATTATAGCTCGAATATTACATTCCCTGAGAAAATTTCCTTCACCAATGGTCTAATAAGGTAACTCCATCCTTCAAGTAAATCTCCGTTATGTTACCTATTTTATTATCTTCATGGCATATATCACCATCTCAAAATAACTATTCATGTAACTATTATCTGAACATAAAATGTAAGTTCCATGAGGGGAGGGTCTTTCCATGTTGTTCACAATTTTATCCTCAGGATTGTTAACACCATTTGGCATTGAGTAGGCACAATATTAACAATGGCTGAACAAATGGATAAAGTAGTATACACAATTGGACAGAGGTTGAAAAATTGAAGTGGCAACCACCAAAATTGGAGCCTGCAAAGAAGAAAACTAGAGCACAGTAACTCCTGTGAATTTCTGCCTAAATAATATTTTAGCAGTTGGCAAGCAAACACTGAGACTATCTATAAAAAAAACAACATAAATTTCTTTAAGAATATTTTTTAACTTATAAAAGGTTAAGAAAAACAATATTTGTTGCTTATTTTTACTTTTTATCTTACCATGAGTCAGAGTTCAGAATGGTGTAAATCCTCATAGTCTCACAATTCTCAAGTAGTGAATGTTTGTTAGTCTTGCCTATCTATTATGCATCCTATTATCCAGTACTGAGTTTTAATGACTTAGAGACAAACATGACAAACTTCTAATCAGAATTCACTTAGTGCTTTGCTTTCCTCTTTGTGTGAGACAGAATCTCACTCTACTGCCCAGGCTGGAGTGCAATGGTATGATCACAGCTCCCTGCAGGCTCTACCTCCCCAGGCACAAGTGATCCTCCTACTTCAGTCTCCCGAATAGCTGGAACTATAGGCATGTGCCAACACACCTGGTTACTTTTTACACTTTTCATAGAGACAGGGTTTTGCCATGTTGACCAGGTTGGTCTCAGACTCCTGGGACCAAGCAATCCACTGACCTCGGCCTCCCAAAGTGCTGGAATTATAGGTGTGAGCTACTGTGGCCAGCCAACTTTTTCTAATGATATATTTTTATTTATTTCACCCGTACTGATGACTTTATACCATCTAAAATAAAAATAACCTCAAACTCTGTAGATTCTATGTCACCTCCATAATCAGCTTCTTCTCCTACACTGTTAATTTGCTGAACTCTTGTTCACAACCTTCCTAGTTATTGAGTTTCTATTAAGTTGTTTTGAGGTTCAAGTTTATTTAGCAGGTTGTGAGATTGGGTGATAAATATAAATAAGTAAATTATTTACTATTTTAGAAAATGATAAGTATTATGAAAGAAAATAGACCATTGTACACAGGATGTGGAATGTCAGGGAATGGAGTAGGGTGAGCAGGATTTAGAGTGATCAGGATGGCTGTTTTATAGTGGCAGGATGGGCCTCAGTAAAAATGTAAGAATTAAGTCAAGACTTGAAATAAATGAAGGAACTGGACAAGTTTATGTCCAGAAGAGAGTCCAGTGGACCTGAAAATAGAGTGAGAGAACAGGACAGCAGTATGTTAAATGATAGCAGTAAACATAAGACCCATCTTGTAAGCCTGTATAAAGACTGGCTTTTTCTCTGAGTAACATGAGGAATTAATTGCAGGTTATGATTACAAAGTATGACTCTGGAAATTGGGTTGATGTATAGGACTGGGTTCTCCTGAGAAACAGAACCAATGACTCAAGATAGATAGGTAGGTAGGTAGGTAGGTAGGTAGGTAGATAGACTGATCTATTATGGAAATTGACTCATTTGATCACTTGATTGTGGAGGCCTAGAAGTCCCAGAGTCTGCTGTCTGCAAGCTGAAGAACGAGGAGAGCCAGTAGGGTAATTCAGTCCAAGTCCCCAGGCCTGAGATCAAGGGAAACAGATGATTTAAGTTCTTGTCCTGGTCCAAAGGCATGAGAACCAAAGACTGATGTGGGAGGGCAGGAGAAGATGGATGTCCTGGTTCAAAGGGAGAGTTAATTTGTTCCTCCTCCACTTTTTTTTTTCTATTTGGACCCTCAATGGATGAAAGGATGTCTGCTTACATTGATAAGGGCAATCTTCTTTACTCAATCTACTCATGAAAATGCTAAACTCTTCTGAAAACACCATCCTGACATACCCATAAATAATGTTTAACCTACTGTTTGGGTATCTCCTAGCCCAGGCAAGTTGACACATAAAATTAAAAGGCCAACCACTTGTTAACTTAATACCCACATCTCTTTAAACTATGGCCTAATGAAGACAATAGTGAAGTCATAATTTCACAAAACGTGGTACGACTATCTTGCATACAACTGAAAAACAATAATCCCTTCCCCAGAAAAGTAAAGTCCTTGAGTGACATTTACTCTTCTAACAGCCTATAGCCTGAATATTAAGATTTAAAATTAAGAGTACTTAAAACACTGATATAGAGCTAATATATCTTATGTTCCATGAAAAGGGAAGAAGAGAGGAAAAAGAACAAATATAGTTGCTAATATATGCATATATACATATGAATGTGTTCATAATCAAATAAGAAAGAAATATTCATGACAATTACAGTCCTCAATTCTGTAACTGGTCATGTGGTCATAGCTGGTATTTATGACTACTATCTATTACTAGAATTCATTCTGAATTCTCTGCCTTCACAAACACCTCAGCTGGTCATAGTTCTTTCCCTGACAATGTAACCCAATCCTTTATTTCTAAAGGGTCTGAGCCACTTGTCATTCTGCAAGGCTTGGGTTGTTGTAGTCTTCCATTGATCTTAATGACAGAACACGGTAATATTAATAGAGGCCCTAAACTAAAAGATCTTCTGTATTTTAGCCATAGTCTTATTTAAGTCTTTTGTGGTCCAATTTCCAATTAGCAGTCCAATTTCCAGTAGTAGTCCAATTTCCCTTTAGTACCCCAGATGAATCACTCAAACTAACACCGTAACTCCTTTCTTTGCACTGTAACTTCTTTCTTTGCACTGTAACTCGTTTCTTTATCTGTTGACTCAGAGGCATGAGGAACCCAAAGTAGCCAGGTGGCAGTCTTTAGTTCAGTGGAATCATTGTTGTGTCTCCTGGTGGGAGTATTTCTCTGTTTAGAACTAAGACTTCTAGGCCTTTCTGTTTCTGTTGTAGAAAAAGAAAGAAACATTTTACTAGTGGGTCACTGGGGGCAATAATGAGTGATGCCACTCCTATTTCCACCCCTTCAACCTGGATCTATGAATCCTATCAGAAAAATCCTATCTAAAAGTGTCACATATTAGACACTGATTCAGAGCATATACAGCCTTTTGGAAGAGTCTTGCCCAATCCCTGCAAGGTATTGCCACCTAGCTGGTACTGTAACTGGGACTTCAGAATAGCCATTTAATAGCCATTCTATTAAACCAACTGCTTCAAAATGGTGGAGAAGATGGTGAAATGAGCCATCTCCATGAATACGGGCCAACTGCCATACTTCTTTTGCTATGAAGTGAGTTCTGTGGTCAGAGCACCATATGTATGGAATGCTATGATGGTAATGAGGCACTCTGTAAGTTTTTGGAAAGTAGTATTGGTAGAAAAAAATTATGTTCAGGAAAAGCAAATCCATATCCAGAGTAAATGTCTATTCCAGTAAAGACAAAATGTTACTCTACCCTCAGTAGGAGCATTACAATGTAATCAACCTGCCAACAGGTCATTGGTAGATTACCCTGGGGAATGGTGCCATATCTGGGGTTCAGTTTTGGTCTCTGCTCCTGGCAGATTGAGCACTCAGCAGTGGCCATACCCAGGTCGGCTTGGTGAATGGAAACCCACATAGCTTAGCCCATGTATAAGCTCCATCAGTGCCATCATGGACACTTTGTTTATGAGCCTACTGGCCAATGACAGGAGTGACTGGGGAGAAAGGTGTCCATAAAACAGATTATTCCATTCACTTGATAATTAAAATCTTCCCCTGTTGAGGTCACCTTTTGGTGAGCATTCACATGGAACACAATTATCTTAACATTTTGTGCCCTTTCAGAAAGATCTTGCCACATTCTGCCCCAAATTTGTCACCAATTTCCCAATCATGCTCCTTTCAAATCTCTTACTGTCCAGCTAGATGACTGTCTACATCTCATGAATTAATATATAATTGCAAGCTTGTCTATTTCTCCTTGTAAGAAAAGTACACAACCTGAGCTTCTGCCCACTGGGAGGCAGAATATGCAGGTCAAGGAGTACCATGATTTGCCAAGCGCAAGATGGAGAACAACGAAAGATGGTGATGCCATTTAGTTCAGGTCTGAAGCCCTGAGGACAAAAGGATGCTGATAGAGTAAATCCTGTTCTGAGACTGAAGGCTATAGAACCAGGAGCACCAATGTCCAAGGACAGAAAAAGGTGGATGTCCCAGCTCAAACCAAGGGTAAATTTGCCCTCTCTTTACCTTTTTGTTTTATTCAGGCCTTCAATGGATTGGATGATGTCCACGCACTTTAGAAAGAGGGATCTTTATTCAGTCTGCTGATTCAAATGCTAATCCCCTCTGAAAACATCCTCACAGTCACACACAGAAATAATGTTTAACCAGCTATCTTGGCATCCCTTAGCCTAGTCAAGGTGACAAATAAAATTAACCCTCAGAGTTGAGAACAGATACTTTAAGGAAAAAAGCTAAAAGCAGAAAGCTATGCTAGAAAATTACAAAGTAACCCAGGCTAGAAACAATGGTGTCTTGGATTGGGTTAGTTTAGTGGAAGGCATGAGAAGTGAATGGTGTATGAATACTTGAAAAAAGTGCCCATAGGTTGCCTGACAGAGAGGACATTGTTGAGAAAACACATATTTCGAAACTGAACTTTGGTTAAAATCTTCTGTGACCTTAAACAAGTTTCTTAAATTGTCTAGGCTTTAATATTTTCATCCATTAAAAAAAGAGAGAGTGATGATAAGATATAATCTAAAGTATTTTTGAAATCAAAGGGATTGAAGTATGTTAAAATAACTGCAACAAAATATGTGTCTCTTCCCACCTTCCTAAGTACACCTATATTCACTTATTATACACCTAAGATTAATTATATTTTTATTTTATACAGTATCTAGCATATATCCTTAAAGCTCAATAAATGTTTTCTGTGTTGAAGTAACTTGAATAATAAAGGGATTTGTTGATAATCAGCACCACCATTTAAAAAGAAATTAATATGATCCAGGCATTATTTTGTTTGTACATCAGATCATAAAGTTTCACTTTTACCTTCACGATAACCTAATGAAGTAAGCATAATCATACATATAAAACTCATGATCCAGATAATTTCAATAAATGTCTCAGTTTGCAAAAGTTTGAGGTAGATTTGCACTTACATCCCTCTGATTTCAAAGTCTGTGTTCTTACTAAATGATCTCTAATTATATCTCTTATATTTGAAGGAAAGCAAGTTTTCAATGAGAGTAAAAAAAGAGGAATTTTAGAGTTCTAACATTTTAGAACTTGTTATACAATGAATCTAAAATATTCTGCTCGATTGCTTCCAAGCCACGTGATGGGCTGCTGCAATAAGTAAATACAGATTTCCCTGCTATTCAGTGTACATAAATAATGCAATTCAGTATTTTAAAACTAATTCTCTATAAGTGGAACAACATTTAAAATGTGTAGGACAATGTGAGAGTCAGGCAGTATCTTAAATCCTATCTCACAAATAAGATTATAAGATCCAAGGGCACCAAGCTAACCATGGCAAATGTTGTAATTTTGATATCATACAAACAATGTCACTCAATGTGACACAACCAACTAGTTTGGTGTGTGTGTGTATATATATACACATATACTTATATATGTATATATACATATATGTATATTTTATATATAAAATATATATAAAAGTATGTATATGCCTATACTTTTAAGTATGTGTATATATATTTTTTTTCCTGAAATGTTCCCTTAGGGACGACAAGATCTGTTGTTCAAACACTGCCACCCACATCCATATGTATCGTCTTCCCTGCCAATGTTTTTCAGGAATTTTTTTTCTTTGTTTTGTTGTTTTGCTTTTGGCCACCATGTAAATCTTAAACAGCCAATATATACACACACATATATATTATGAGATACATATGACCCATATGACAAACCTTCAGAAAAGGTACCTTCAATTAAAGTGTAATTGGGGAATGCTTGCCATACTTCAGGACATTTGAATTCATTGCTACCTACTAAGTTGTTTAGTAATATAAAGTAGGACCTTCTAGAACTGAGATAATTAATATAAATAACACATTTGGAAAATATGCCAAATTATCACTTTCTTAGGAAGGAAATCACTTATTTTCCTGGAAAAAAAAATTTGTCTTTATGAAATAACTGTTTCACTCTAGTTTTAACACATTGTTTTGGCACTTTATTAAAACTTCAAGTGGGAGTCAGAGAGATTAGTCTAAATATCTTATTTTGCTTTAACACTAGATTTCTGTTAAAACAGAACAGATCATTATATTCATTCATCATTATTTGACTGTGAGACTGCCGTAAGCCAAATATAGTCAACACTTGTGGAATATATAGTAATTGAAAGTAACAGTAAATTGCATTTTAAGGACTTATCAAGGTAAGAATTAGATACTTCAATGCCACTTCTTGCTTCCTTGTTAGGAACCTTGCCAAGCTGGAGCAAATTAAAGATTGGTTAAGGAGTGTCTTATCTCCCCAGCCTTACTTCATTTGGAAAGTTATGGAAGATTATCACTCCACCTAAACTTATTCTCACTGTATGGAAGTTCCCTGGATGGCACCGATTTGCTTTTTCCAACCAAATTGTGGATAATGTCAGGAATTCCATTTTCATTCATGAAATCAAATACAATCACTAAAGCTGTATCATGATTTCATTATGTTTCTATGGCACATTCTATGGCATCTCACAATTTTGTTCTTTTTTTTAATTATTCTTTAAGTTCTAGGGTATATGTGCACAACGTGCAGGTTTGTTATATATGTATACGTGTGCCATGTTGGTGTGCTGCACGCGTTAACTCATCATTTACACTAGGTATATTTCGTTTTTATATTCTGTAGAAAAATTTCTGAGGAACAAGATGAGGAACAAGATAATTATTTTTCCATGATGAGATGAGATCGGGCACGTTCAGGGTGGTATAACCATAGGTTATTTCCACTATAAGGAGAAGAGAAAGAACTTGGGTTCCAATACCTCAGGATAACAAATTAACATAATACAAATCTTTTCTATAATAATTTCTTTCAATTGGGGTCCATATGTTCTTTGGGATATGCAGATATATCCTTGAGTATTGGAACATTTTCTCCCAGAACTTTTAAAGTATAGGTTTTCATTTTTAAAAAGATTTTTTTTTAAAAATTAGATATTAAGCTTGAACCTAACACCATGTTTGTAGGCTAAAGAGAAAAGAATAAAGACATAATTAATATGTAAATCATGCATTCATTCAAAAGACACCAGGGTGTGTGTACTAATGAGTGTTTTACAGTGGGTCAAAACCAGATGAGTGGTAGGAGATTTACGTCATTGTAAGATGAACAGTGCCAAACTCAAAACCACCTGCAGTCAGTCCCTCAACAGAGCGCTGTGCTATATTCATATTAACATTTCAAGTGGCAATTCAGTTTCAGTGAAACACAATTATTCATTATCTTAAATTAATTGTGGTTAATTTAAGTATTCTTTTTTTGAAATTTATTTTTAGAGTCAGAGTCTCACTCTGTCACCCAGACTGGAGTGCAGTAGCAAGATCATAGCTCACCGAAATCTCAAGTCAGCTGGGCTCGAGTGATCCTCCCAGCTCAGCCTCCTGAGTAGCTAGGACTACAGGTATGTGCCACAATGCCCAGCTAATTTTCTTGCTTTTATTTTGTAGAGATAAGGTCCCACTATGTTGCCCAGGCTGGGCTCAAACTCCTGGGCTCAAGTGACACTTCTGCCTTGTGCCCCCAAAGTGCTGGATTCCAGGCTAATCTGAGTTTTGTTGGTTTTGTATTCCTGTTTATATACAATTTGTAAATATTTTTATTTTGTTCGGTTATCAGTTACCAGTGTATTCAGTCACATTGTTTTGTATTTATCACATATAATTAATAAAAGTAATATGTTATTAATAAGAGTTTTAGATATATTTTTTTAAGGAAGTCAAGTGTTTCAAAGAGATGTTGAGAAATCCTCCTCTATAACATACTTGCCAGGAAATCATTCAATGTGCTTGACAGCAATTGATCATTCTAGTAGAAAGCTTCCTATTAATATAATTTTCTAAATAAGTCATGATCTTTCAGACATCCAGGTTTTGCATGTACTGCTTCAATTTCCTAGAATTATTTGCAGGAATTTCTTCATCCCTCCTTTCACTACACAAACTTCTACTTATTCTTTAAAACAGCTGGGTGGTTACTTTCTGTGTCAATTCTTTTGAAAAGATGTTTGGGATAATCAACTTATATGTGCTTTGGGTAAAAAAATTAATTTAGGCTGCATTTCCCGACACTGTCCTCAACAGTCCTAAAACCAAAACTACCATTAAACAAATTAGCTTCAAGTACTGAAAATATTATGGTATACCCGTGTAGTAATATTAGTAATAATAATAGTCAGGGTTTTGCAGAGAACTAGAACCAGTAGGAAATACATAGATAGATCTGTATGTATATCTATGTTTCTATCTAGAGAGAGAGAGCTTTATTGTAAAAACATTGACACATAAAGTCTTTTATTTAAGTTTTCACTTTTAATGAGGTGAGTCACATATATATTGCTCCCATGTGAAATATTACCAACAGTTCTTGTGGAATTCTGAGTTCAGATATGCTAAAAATACAATAATTTTATCATGGAAATTTTGTTTTTCTAGATAAGATTAAATATTTTGTTTTTCTTTGAAAAACACAATTGAATGGTTGTTAGGTTTTCTGATTTGAGGGTAAATCAGAAATTAAGTTGCTTTTTCCAGATAAAATACTAAATTTTTAAAATAATGCTGACACTGTCTATGAAAATTTGACTTAATTCTGTGTTCTTATTTTATATTGGCATTTAAAGCTGTTTTAATGAGTTTCAGTACAGAAGGAAACTAACCACTTGGACTTTTTGTCCCTGAATTTTCCCTCTCTTAGCATCTTTTGTGTTTAAAACAATTTTATTGACCTGCAAGAAAACTTACTCTTTTCTGTAGAGTTTTTTAAAAAATAATTTAAAATAAAGAGCGATTTCTCTTTCCCCTATTAAATGCTGTTTTCTAAGCCTTTCTTCTCTTCCCCTCTTTTGAATTCTAAGCAAGACTTTTTCAAGTCCTTCTTACATTTTACCACCTCATTCATTTGTGATCCCTTTGTAATTTCCAGGTGCTTGGTTTCATGGATTGCAAAAGCTGAAATCATGTATAATCAAATGCTTGATGTAGCACTTTCAGTGAAACACAATTATCAGTGATTTTGAGCATAACCTGAAAAAAAGTCAATTTATTATTTTAAATCAGAAATAGTTTCAATGGTGATACTTTTTTAAAAAAATTCCATTAAAAACAATTTTCTTTTCTACCTTTTGATTTGACTTTGGGGAAAAAAATCTATAGTTTTAGCAACTTTGTTACATAACAGAACTCAATTGCATCAGGTAGTATTGACTGATGTATTTAATAATGTAATAAAGATGCCAACCATGACAAAATTGATTAGTTTGGAAATAGGGCAAAACACCATTTCTTCCACAAATGTGTCAAATAAAAAATATTGCTTACAATGTGATGAAACCTGTCAAGTAAATTTATGATATGCGAAATTTATAAGCTTTCAAGTATTTATTTGGAGTTTGGCAGAACTGGCAGCCTATCGTGTCCCCTCTTTATGTAAGGAAAACAAATTGAATGGGGCAAGTTGGCTAGTAAGCAGTCCATATTACAATTGATTAACAGGAAATATTTCACGTTCTGTATCCAACTTTTATCTAGAATGTTCTTTGAATAGTTCTGTATTTCACATTCAATTTTTATGTCCACTTGCAAGTTTCTCTGCTCTCACAATTCAAAGAGATTCTGTTGAAGAGGAAATTAGAGGCTGTGATTCAGAATTCAGTGAGTCTAGTCCCTGCAGAAACTTGGCAAAGCGTAGAATCAGTTCTTGGGATGCCAAATTTAGTGGCCCCAAGCCAGACGCTAATTTTGAATGCATGGCATGCATCACTTTGTGTCTCGATTAAGCCATGTCTGTGAGTACCATGCAAGCCCAGCAACAGATTTTATGCAGCATATGTATTAGTGTTCAGGGCATCATTAATTTTTTCTGCCTTTAAATCTGGGACAAAATCACTTTTTTAATATTATAATTTCCATCTCTTTGAAAACAATAAGGAATGTTAATTGACTTTTTGTTGTCCATTATTTTTCTAAATTTTTATATCAATTTTGATGATTTCTAATAAAGGCATATCAGCAAAGGAAGAATTGACCTTACCTAAATGTAAAAGGTAAGTGGGGACAACATAAGAAAATTATTTTTCCTTGTCACCTTCTTGCTTCTTTAGTATATTAGAAATGTGTTCATGAAATTGGATATATTCAGAAATATTTGAGAAAACCAATAAAAATTATGGAGCAGAGAAAATTAAAATGTTATCAGTGTGTATACTGGACTAAAAAGTTTTATTTTGACCTTATTTGAATCACACTACTGTTTTCTCACCTGAGTATCTTATCAGAATGTTTGCTTCTGCTTTAGGCATCAGTATCCTAAAGCTTTCAGCAGTATCTGAGCCTACAGAAACAAGACTCTTTGAGTAGAAGTATTTAATACTTTTGGCATTGTTCTTGTTTGGAAGTCGTTGGCGAATATGTACATATGTATGCATTTTTAAATTAAAAAGCAAAGCAGCTGATATATAATTTTAAAATGGAAATTGGAGCCACCGAATGACAGCGGATTGATGTGCTGTCTGAACGTACTGACCTTGAACTGTGTCAACTTGCTCAGTTTTTAGTCCCCCATCTCCCCAAAAAAGACAACAACAAAAAAAACCGGAGTGATTCAGATACAGCTGGCTCTGTGAGTTACAACAGAGCACAGGATTCTTGCAAATCTATTGTCTGAGAGCTATACACAAGAGTCTTCTAGCTACACTAACATATTTTTTAAAAATCAACCAATGTATGAGTAAACGTGACCTTTTGTTCAGAGAAAAAAGTCCATTAGTTAAATGAGTTAAATGATTGATTTCATGCTTATTTTTTTCTCTACAACATTTTTTTTTTTCTTTCTGTGTTCCTTTTCAGTGTGTTTTATGCAAGTCTGAGTATTTAGTCACCATTGGATACTTAAAAGAGAATGGTGAGGAAAAGGCAAGGACAAAATTAGAAACTCCTTTTGAATTGTTGGCTTTTATTCCAGCCAATCTTCTTCTGAGTCGGAAATAATATTGCTTTTTTTGGAGTAAAGGGGGAGGGAAAGAATTCAGTGTAAATTATATCGTTATTTTATAACGTGCTTGCATTTGCAGAAGGAAAACACAAATTGAAACAGAAGAAACTTTTGAAGCAAAGTATGAAAAAAAAAATCATGTTTTCATCCAACACTGGGTTGACTTTGAGTGGAACTGGTCCAAATTGTGAGTACCGTGGTCATATATAATGGAGATGAGATTGGGTAGGCCTGACATCTCTTAATTTATTTTTTCTACCAGGGTAATGCTAGCCACCTCCTGTTTTTATTATACCAGTTTAATGCCAGCCATTTCCTGTTTTCATTAGACCATTGTAATGCTAGCCTCCTACTGTTCTCATTAGTGCAGGACTGTATAATGGCAGCCACCTCATGTTTTCATTATAACAGAGCTGTATGGTGCCAGCTGCCACTTGTTTAACTTTACTGGAAAGCATTTGACCATGGACTACATACTCCTACAAGCTAGTGGCAAACAAGGTAAAAGCCTTCAGGATTCTGGTGAAATAATAATGTTAAATGCTTACATGACTTATTGGGTATTAATGTGCAAGGAATATAGTGGCTCATAATGGTCGGGAAACTATAATAAACTCAGTCAATATTTGAACTCTTTTGTTATAGTTATTGTTTTGTTGTGTTTTGTTTTAGAACGATTTGTCTGACAAAGACCTTCAACAAGATTTTGAAGTTATGTGCTGTGGTTGGATGTGGGTAGATTGGTATTACTGAGAATATTCCATTTGCAATAATGGATAACATTTCTTGAAAGATTATTATGTGTCCAAATAGTTCCAAGCTTTTCATGTATTACTTCATTTATTCCTTACAATTACCTTAGGAGCTACTGCTATCATTCACATTTTGCGTATTAAGAAATTAAAGCACATAACAGTTACATAACTTAAGAGTCAACAAATTTCCTCCTTAAAGGGCCAAATAGTTATCTTTTTAGCTTTTGGGGACATACAGTTTTGTCCTAACGAGTGAACTCTTTAGCTGGAAAACTGCCAAAGACAATAAGTAAATAAGTGGGCATAGCTGGCTTCCAGTTAATTTACACAAAGAGATGAGGGGATGGATTTGGCCCAAAGGCTGTGTTTTGCCTATAACTGAAGCACATAGTTGAGTGTGGTAGGTGAGAGTTATGATTCTAATTGAGGTAGTTAAGCTACAGTCCATGACTTCACCATTCTCTACTTTCTTTCTGTGACTTTGTAACTGAAAATACTTCCCATTGCATTCATTTGGAAGCCTTTAATTGTACAATGATTAAAGTTTTCAAAGAGAAAAATGACTTTGCTTAATTATGTGCCTTCAATTTTTTATTTAATTCGTTACATTTTAAAAATTTTACCACTAATACCTTTATTTATGAAGCATCTAAGAATTATCATCAATAATAACATAAACATGAAATTTATTATTGAAAATTCAGAGTTTTTGCCGAAGGATTAAAAAAAAAACTTTCAAATATATTTTTACCTACATTTTCTTTTCTGTATGTAAAAATTTTATGGAATATTTTTTCTTTTGATTCCAGCACTCTATCGTTCTCTGATTGCTGTGTTAACTTTCCCAAATAAGCTAATTGACACATGTGTGTAAGTTTGTTGACATGATTAAAAGCTGTCGAGAATTGTTACCTGTCAATGCTCCCCGGGAAACAAAGTCCTATCTATCTCTTACAGGACCCTCTAAATGACTATAGTGAGCCACCTTTAAAATGACAGCTGTCACCCTAGAACTTGAATTTTGAACCAGGAAAAAAACCATATATATACATGTATATATGGGTTTTTATATATAGGTTTATTTATATATAATGATACATGTGCTTCAACAAAAAGGGAAAATATATCCCCAGATTTTGTGTTATTGATAACGTTAGGAAGTTAGAAAGCAATGTTTTGTTGTTGTTGTTTTGTTTTGTTTTGTTTTTTGTTTTTGAGACAGAGTCTCACTCTGTCACCCAGACTGGAGTGCAGTAGTGCGACTCAACTCACTGCAACCTCTGCCTCCCACGTTCAAGCGATTCTTCTGCCTCAGCCTCCCAAATAGCTGGGACTACAAGCACCCGCCACTATGCCTGGCTAATTTTTGTATTTTTAGTAGAGACGGGATTTCATCATATTGGCCAGACTGGTCTCAAACTCCTGACCTGGTGATCCACCCACCTGGGCCTCCCAGGTGAGCTTTACAGGCATGTGCTGGGATTACAAGTGCTGGGATTACAGGCATGAAGCACCGGGCCCGGCCAGCAATGCTTTTTATATCAGGCTGTGATCTGCAGTTTGGACTCCTGTCTGCCGGAGGCCAATAAATGTCAGGCAGGCAGGCGTGATGTTAAAGGTTGGTAAGTCATTCTATGTCTGCATGTAACTCCTTACTCGTCTTTAACATTTCTCAGTATGAATACACCCTCACAATGAACTTAGTATGGCTTAGCGTCACTTGTGGAAATTACCTTTATTGAACAGTAGACACAAGCACTTGGACGTGCATGCACACACACACACTCACAGAGAGAGAGAGAGAGGCGGAGAGACAGAGAAACAGGGAGCGCGATGATTGAAATGGAAAGCTGGCACACTCATACACAAAAGGTAGAACGCATCAAGGTTTGGCATGCCCTATCCTGGCTGCCAAATTCCGTATTGTCAAGCGAGGATGCCTAAGTGAGATGTTTCCAGTATTTGTTCTCTTCTTAAATTGTTTCTATTTTCCCTGTTAGTTTTGGTGTTCCATCTAAGAGGGCAGGTGGAGTAATAATAACATTTACTGTAAAATAAAATGCAAATTTCACTATGCAAATAAACCATTAGGAAGTAAATTAGCTTGAACAGTAGTGGTAGATCACAATTATATTGCTTTTTAAAATGGGAAGATATACACGTTTGTGAATGTGCTGGGGAGGTTACTGAGTCCCAGTGGAAGGATCACTCCCAAAGCTGAGGCTGTAGTCTTTTCTTCTGCCTCCCTTTGCGAAAGTATCTGATTTTCAGGGTTCCTGGTCTGTCGGTAATACTAGTATTCACTACAGTGTATAATAACTTTATTTTTAACACACTTAGTTCATACTTAGCCAAATAAAATCCAGTCTCTAATGTGGATTGGCTATGGTAATTACTATTTATATTAATTAGCCTGTCAGTGTGCAGACTTTCAACTTTGCACTGGAGTTCTTGTCACCCTTTTAACACATTGCCATTATTATTTTAAAACTAGAGTCATTTCAAGTTCAAATTCATAAAATGTGCATAGGAGCCGCCTACCCTGCCTTACAGATGGGTAAAACAGAATATGTGTCAAGACAAAAAAAACTTTTAAGAAACGTTTGCACTCACCTTCCCCTCACCTCATTTAGAAAGTCAACCTGAGTTTTTTTTTTTTTTTTTTGACATTCCATGTGTTACTTTGAAAGAATTAAAATCAGTGTTTATGCTTGGAAGATACTTAAGAGATCAATAAAGATCTCTACTCCTTCTACAGCATTCAGGGATACATATGGCTAGCTAGCTTCTGCTTGAAGATGGCCATTTCTTGATGTGCTACCACTCTAACATCATTATCTTTTTAGTATTTGGCCTCTACAGACTCCCAAAGTCATGGTAGAGACAGATTTCACATACACACTAAGTCAGGTGACTTCAGATGGAGAAAAAGTTGGTCATGCCAATATGTCTAAAACGCAACAGAAGGCTAGACCTTTGAGAGAGTCCCAGAGGCAGATTACTTTCTCTGCTTTCATAGCTGGGAATTTTGTTTCACCTGCCTTCCTTAAGGAATCCATTTTAAAATCTTTCAAGAGGAGTAGAGAAGGCCAGGCGCCATGGCTCACGCCTGTAATCCCAACACTTTGGAAGGTGGAGGCGAGCGAATTGCTTGAGGTCGGGAGTTTGAGACCAGCATGGCCAACATGGTGAAACTCCGTCTCTACTAAAAGTACAAAAATTAGTCGGGCATGGTTGTGCATGCCTGTATTCTCAGCTACTTGGCAGGTTGAGGCACGAGAATTGCTTGAACCTGGTGTCAGAGGTTGCAGTGAGCCGAGATCATGCCACTGTACTCCAGCTTAGGCAACAAAGTGAGATCCCATATGAAAAGAAAAAAGGAAAATAAAAAGGAGTAAACAGTCACCTTAAGCAATGCCCTTCCCTTACATTCCATGGCGATTCTACCAACATGTATGCTTTTGTACTGACTAGAGCCTGAGCTAATCTCTCAGCTGCAGGAAGACACTGGCCCTGCCAAGCTACGGAGAAGAACATATCCCCATGAAGTTGAGAAGTAGTACTGAATGCTAAGGAAAGAATCTCCAGAAATTCTCTCTAAACTCTAGGAAAAAAAACACACAAAACAAAAAAAAATGTTAATCTATTTAATATTCAATATCCAAAGCCCAGTGTTGTTCACTCCTCTTTTTTTTAAATCTATGTCCTTTCTCTCTATGGCATGAATCCTCAAGCTGGGCATTATTGACATTTTTGATAAAACTTTGTCGTGGGTGGCTGTCCTGTGCATTGTAGGGTGCTTAGTAGCACCCCTGGCTCTACCCACTGGTCGCAAGCATCAACAACTTCTCTACCCCCATGTCTTAACAATCAAAGTTGTCTCTAGACACTGCCAAATATCTGTGGGGGGAAAATTGTCCCTAGTTGGGAACTACTTATTCTCGATTTTGGTGCCAGAATACCAGTTAGTACAAGCTCCAGTAAACATAGAATATTATAGAAGGAATAAGACAGGACAGCTCTATCAACTTTGGGAGTTCCTGGGACAGTGGACACACATAAACAATTCTTAGGAATAAAATTATTCTGCCTAACAGAATTCACACAGCAGATTTCAGGAGCTGCTTGGAGGACCTGGGAATATTTAAAAGTCACTTTTCAAGGCATGGACATCTTTCCTATCATTCCTGCCCTTGATCTTCACCTCTCTCTTCTGTCTCTTTGTCTGCCAAAGCTTCAAAGATGATTTCAGATTTCAAACGAAGAATTATTTCTGGGAAGTTGGAAACATACACATAAATACTCTGATGATGGCTTGAAGCTGAGAATTGCAAGATTCAGCAAAGTTGGCATTGCCTCTAGATAGTTGGACCTGGCCCAAGAACAAGGTGCTATTAGGCAGCATCTTATAAAGAATGGATCACCAGGCAGCAGCAAGCTGTCCTACTGTTATTTTCCTGAATTCACATTCAGCTTGGCAAGTCTTCTGCAGAACTCTCCAAGCTAGTGACTCTAATTCAGGTGTCCTTAAGTCTCTTGGCTAAGGATCTTCCTTAGGATAGACATCACGGTGACATCTCCTAAGTAACACATTTGAAACAATCCCCACCTTATTCGAACTTACCTTTCTAACTCTGTTTAACTTTCTAATCAGAATATATCCTGACTTTATTTAAATGTCTTTATACAGGCTGCCTCTCTCTTCTTCCAGAATGCATTTCCTGTAAGTCTCTGCTGCCAAAATCCTGTCCTACCTTAAATGCTCAATTCAAATGCTGCTGTCTCCAAGAAGCTGTTACTGATTCCCTTTTTGACCTCTCATTTCCTCCATTGAAAGTACTTGCTTTTGCTTTTTTGAAAAAATTTTTGCTCACTGTGACTTGTACTTTTCTCATAGTCCAACTACAGTCTGTATTTTGTAAATATCTTCGTTTCTCATTATATTATAATTCCAGTGAGACAAAAACTGTATCTAGCTAATATTTGCATGCCCCATGGTGTCAAAATATACAATATATGCTCCATAAAATTCCATTGAATTGAATTGGGATGTACATTCTCTGGAAGGAAAGGCACCAGAGAAGTCATATTTGACCCATTCATTTATTTCCTTTCCTCCCCTAGATTATAAACAGAGATTAATTTTTGTAGTTGTGCAAAATCAAAGAAATGAAGTACATATAAGATTTGAATTTTAGAAATCTTTTAGGAAGAAATGCAGGTTAAGAAATCACGAGCACATAATCTCAGAGGTTATCTTCTCTTACCTTCAAATCAAAGTCAAACACTTCACATGGTGAGATCTTAAAATGAAGATTTCTTAATACACAGGAATTGGTGATAATATAGTAAGATAATTAACTTTCTATCACTTATTCAACCTTTCAATGAGATAGCTAAGAACTCTTGCATAAAGATTTATCTGAGACTTGTCATTCTAACTTGTTTATCATTTTGTATACTTCCTGTTACAATTTATAATGCATTTTGTCCATTTCAATACTCCATGTGGGTTATACCTAAATACTACTGTTAGTTTTCCTTCAGGTTTACATAAGTAGTTTGGACATTTTCCACCTAATGTAATTATTGAGTAGGTCATTCTTACTTCCATCATTGATTTACAACATGTGGACATATGGGGGTTATTTTAACAGAGAAATAAATAGATGAGAAAGACAAAATAATATTTAGTTGTCATTGAGAGAAATTATGAAATAAAAGTGAAAATAATATAATAATCACATGGGAGATAGTAGACAACCATTAAAGAATGTTTAGTAATACTATGGACAAAAAGATATGGACAAAAATTTGATTCTTAAAGGGAAATGGTAAAATAAAAGTTCAAAAATATTATCTCAAAGCAGATTATTAAATTTAAGACAGCATTTAAACTGCAGTGGTAAGGGAAAATACTATCAAAATATGACTTAAGACTGTTAAAGAGGTAATGTACTGGTATTTAGCAGATCAAGGGAATGAGTGAATATCCCATCCCATCTATTTTAATTTAGATTTCTAAAATATAAAATAAGTAGTGCTTAAAGAACATTAGAAATGTATTACTGCATCTTTTGAGAATAAGATGGATCTCTGTAAGTTATAAAGAGAGATATTGAACAATTTTTTTAGTAAGTTAAATTCAGAGTCAGGCAAACCTCACTTGATTAACCACCCTGAAAGTGGCTACTAGCAATTGCAATATTACCTTTTCATCTAATCTTTGAAGAAGGCAATACAATTGCATTTATTTAATATAAATGAAGCAAGTCAGACATTTTAAAATGTATTATTTATTTATTAGCCATACTGCTGTTACTTAACTTCTCCTTCTCCTTTGTTTTATGATACTGGCTTCTGAAATTATTAGACTCTCATGCCTTTATATGTGTATGTTAACCCATATGTATGGATGTAATATTTAAATATATTTTTAATATTACTAGAACTTATGTAACCATTTCTAAGAAGCCAATTGATAATCCAGTTAATTTATATATGCAAAACTTTATGATATAAAGGAATTCAACACAGTCTACATAATTGCTTCCAGGTGAAAATATACCAAGCTCACTTAAAATCTCTAATGTGCCATAATATTTTTTAAAGCCCATACCACCCATGTTGTGAAATATCTTTAAAATGGCAATGAAAAATTGAAGGCAATCTTGGAGAAACAATTCTGACCATTAAGAACCATTAACATAGAGATGATCTAAACTATGTGATGTAACAGTGAATTTTAAAAGACAATCATATTCGTGGAATAACTTTAAAAACGGTTTCAAATGATATGTTGAAGATACGAGAGGGGTAAGATTTTAAATATGGCAGGATTGCAGAATTCACAAAGTCTATGATAAGAGGAGGAATTGAACTTTTAGTTCAAGCCTGAGTATAAGGCTTCCCAACTAGTCGCCCTTGGATAAGTCCATTGACCTCTTTGAGCTTCAGAATCCTTACTTCTGTAACGTCTTATCAATTTGTGAAAGTGTTCTGTGAATTGAAATATGCTTTATAAGCAGAGTTTATTAGTATTAATTTAGGTTCTGAATTATCCTTAAGAAAGTAAGCATAGTCTTCATATAAGCAGTGCTGAATGCCAATTTTTTGAACAAAATATAGTAATAATCTATTTGAAGTTAATAAAAAAAGGTTTAAAATTTGGTTATTTTTCCTTACAATCTTTGGAATATGTTATGAAGTAATTTGAATTACATAACTTCAGAAAGCTTTATTTTAAAATGCGAATCATAATTAAAATTTAGTTTATTTGATTATTATAAATAACTTAATGTGTATAAGAAAAGGAGAGTGGAACAAATATCAAATCATTCCTCTCAAAGTGAGATGCTTCATTTTGTCAGAGAAAAAGTAGAGCAACTAATTAGAGCTAATGGTAAGTTGACCTGTGTAATATATAGTTTGCAAAAGCTCACCAATATCTGCCCTCCTTTACTTATTCCTTGCAGGTAAAATACTTATTGCTATAGTTTGACCAAAACTTCAGTTATTTTTTGATAACTCTTTCTGAAATATTTAAAATGAGGAACGTTAAAAGAAGCTGCACCCTCCTTTAGGAATACCGACAATTTGATCCCTAATGTAGAATAGATTTCTTAAAATATCATTAGTGTCTAAAATGAACAGAAAATGATACATGCCATTGGTGAGCCAAATGCATCCACCTCCAAAAGCAGGTAATAAGGAGCTTTAAGATGGTCTTTTAGCTGGCTGATCTATTTGTATGTGCCTTATTGATGCTATACTAATCTTTACAAATTAATTTTCTTCATATTCTACAAAGAATGATGCTATTGCCAAATAATTATATCTAGTGACTATACCTACTTAAGTAAATATTATATGGAGGACTTTAACATTTCATTGATACAGAGTAAGCCTGTGATGTATGTCCCTTCCACAGTTCCTCCTAATTGCAGCATAGCCAGACAGCGAGCTTCATTTGAATGACTCAGTACTCAGGGAGTACTGAGTCCCTGAAGTACTTTTATTGAAGACTCAGTGGTCTTCAATAAAAAAAGAAAAAAGGTTGACCAGTACAACCCTGGTCAGATTGTTAAGGTAACTCAGTTAACAGCTTGGTCTACTTGAGAGCAGTGAAGGAACGACGTGGTAAGCATATGGTTTTTGCTATTCTTAAAAGTAAAGTTACTTTTATTATGTAATGAAATTATTGTATTAAGTAGTAATGTCAAGGTAGCATACCTTCAATTTCTATGTTAGTAAATATCACCAAGCAAAAACTATACATATTCTAAGAGCAAAATGTAATTGGCTTAGCACTTCTTTGTACCCTAGGATCCTTGTGTAGTACCTAGTGCGTAAATGGTCTTCAATAAAAAAAGGAAAAGCAAGCAAATAAATGAACAAAAGAATAAATATGCAAGTTATTTAATCTATAACAATAAATATAACCCATAAAGATCTTCTTAGATGTGGAAAAGGAATCCACTCTTCACGATATATGTTACGCTGCTGGAAGAAAAGTAAAATTTAAAAAAAATAAAAGTCCGAACAAAAAGAATATTACACTAGTTTGAAATTTAGAAGATGTCACTCAGTTAGTGACATGGCAGATTTATGGGATGTGTGAATTAACTGAGAAAAAAATGCAAACAACCAAATCTAATTTATAAAGAATAATGTGTATTAGAATGTACCTAATTACTTCTCCAACAAGATAGTAACCCTGACACCATTCCTTTTTAGTGTTTACTCCTGAGGCATCATAGCCCAAAGCAAACACATAGTATGAATGCAATAGATGCTTATTAAATGGGGAGGAGATTTATTATTGTAAAATGCCAAGATAAATATGTGTTTACTTTGAAATACCATTTATACATATTGTATATATTGGATTCTGTACTATATGGAGTTTCAGGCATTTACTAGGGGTCTCAGATGGTTTCCCCTGCAGATGAGGGAGGACTCTTCTATTTGCTTTCATCAGTCATGTAAGATTATGACAGGACTTATAAGCTTACTTTTCTGAAATCCTCTGGGATCTTATGCCAAATTATCTTTATACTAATTGCAAATATTAAAAACCACAAATATCATTAGGCTATGAACCCTTGGTAATTATTTAACTAGTCAATTTATCTAAGCTATGTGAAAGATTGCTAATCCACTTCTATTGAGAAACTAGTGATATTATCAAGTATTTTTTTTAAGTCTTATTTTACTGAAAAGCAGATAACTAGCAAAATGAGTTGTGATGCCACAGTTTGCTTTTTTAAAATAATCATGATCAGGGTCCCTGTGATATGCAGTGTGTAACACATCCCTTCTGTGTTAATGAATTCAAGGGAAGGCAACACCACTATTAGTAATAGTTTTTATTCAGAGTCCTCATTTTCCAGATAGGTCACATTAAACACAGCCATTGAACAATAGCGTTGAGATAAATCCATACAATGTATGCTGCTTTTGTTGTTGTCCTTGTTCACCAATCACTTGGTGCAGCTAAGAACCTTATGGAGTGATGGGCTGATAATGGAAATAGCCAACCTGCAAAACACTGGGGCCAGGACAGTCAGACTTTAATCAGGTCTCATTCAATTATATTTCGAATCAACACATCTTGATAGCCAAAACTCTCATTTGAATTAATGCTCTGATAAATGCTGTCTGTTGTCAAAAGAACATAATCAGATAATTATGACTGGGCATATATTATGCCAGACCTATTTGTTGAACTCAGTAACTTCTACTCTATTAGATAACAAACAGCTTTTAACCTGGTTCTAAAAAAGCATATGCTCTATTACTACATGGCTTTTTTTATGGTGCCATATTTTAAATTGAGCAATGTCTAGATCCTTTAAAGGGAAGTCAAGTTTTACAAGATTTCAGCTAATTTTGGAAAACAAAACAAGTTAGTTTCTCAACCAGGAATTCAATTAACCTATGGAGTAGTGAGCCAATCTTTGTCTATTGCCTGCAATAAAGTTAGAAGTGTCAGATTAAGAAATAGCATGAAAGAATTCTTTGAAATTGCATGATATGTCTCTTTAATGTTTACTTTGGTATAGGTATAACTAACACAGATTCTCACTACTTTTAACTCTGATGAAAAAGTTATTTTGTTGCTGATTTTTTTTTTTTTTTTTTTTTTTTTTTTAGTTCATCTGTAAGCAATTTTTAGAAGTTTGGGTTTCTTACTGAAATTTCCATGAAGTGATTTTTTTTTTTTTCTGTGCTTAACTTCAGTTACTTAAAGACCTAAAAGACCTAAAGTAGTATCATATCACATATTTTGTATGTGTGGGATATTTTTGAGGGGTTAGTACTTGAAAGATGTGAACTGATATTTTTTTCACATTCTAAATTATGCTAAAACCCCTTCAAATCTCACTGTTTACTCATGCATCACCTATTAGAGCAAGTTTCTCCCTAAAGGTGTGATTTTGGCATCTCATAGGCTTCCTTGAAAGCCAAGCACCAGAGGTCTGTGATAAAGGCAGTTGCCAGCTAAATGAATGAAAGCGAGATTTCCTCAATTCAACTATAAAAGCTTAGAGTCCTGACTGCTGTATTACCACCAACTTGTAAATAAATAATCATTACTAAATACGGATAATGTGTTAAACAACTAACACTAGTAAATCACTGGTGACAGAGAGCCTAAAGGTAAATCCCTCACACATTGGCACAACCAATTCTTAAAATCTTACGGTGTTTTAATGTCCTCAGACACATATAATAAATTGAACAACTGGTTACTTAGCATTAAGAATGTTTAAAAAATAAACCCTACTCTCTTTGCTGATTTCATTTACATACTGCTTTAGATTTTACTAAGTGGTTATCTGTCTAGTAAGAGAGAGGCAACACTTGGTAAGACTAAATGGAAATCAGTTTTCCATCAAATTTCAGCTATCAAGCTAAATCAACCTGTAGTCTCCTGGCAAAAATTACATCATATAACAGAGACAACACATTTCAGATACATAAATTGTCCAAAATATAGAGAGTCAATTAGGTTTCACATGTACAAGATCCCTTCTTTTCTAATTTAAACATTTACGAGTAATAAAAACCAAGAGTAGAGCTTTGGAAAGGCTGTTACTAGGAACCAAAATATAGTTCTCAAGAGAATAAGGCTGATGGGAGTTGTCCACTCTTCCCTCTCAAAGCAGTTTTGCAAACGATGTACAGTTTAAAATATTGATGGCATTTGATGAAAGTATTTTCAGTAGAAGTTTTTAAAGTTTTAAATTACAAAACTTAATTTAATTCAATGTTTGGTTTTGCTTTTGTTTTTGTTTTAAATATAAGAATTTTTATGACATTTATGCTGTTTCTACACTGGCTTGGTGGCCAGAAGAGAAGGCACAAAATTCTCCACCAGTTTGCAAATAATGCATTTTTCTGCTCCAGTGCTCAAACAGCCTTTATTTAACTCAGCACCACATTTTCTAAGGTATGGGCACAAAACTGTTTGTCATGAAGCTGTAAAATGCCAAAAATTTTAAATGCTGAAAGAAAATGTCAATCAAGGCATTTTCCCATCTGCTGCTACTTCTGCAAGTGCTAATTTTATTTTTCCCAATTCCTGAAATTTGAGGTTTCTTAGCCTCATATGGAATTAAGTTTGAAACTCGCTAAATGTCACAAGAAAAGGTGTAACCAAATGAAGGAATAGAAGGTGTATTGTTCTCAAAGGACACCGACAAAAAGAGGCAGAAGAGCACTGAGATAAAGGAAAACATTTTGTTAAGACACAGAACTCTTGAAAAACACTACACAATGCAAGTAACCACTGCTGGTACATACATGCATTAAAGCATTTTTCATGTTTTTGAAATATAATGGGAACACACATCTGAACCACTCAAAATACTTTGAGAACCAACTGATGGTATAATATCTACATAGGCAGAAGCTGTATGTCATTGTAAAAACATGAAGAAGTTTCAGATATTGGTACAAATGTTAATTCTTGTGATTTAGCATGACTTTAATAAAATCTTCTACAAGGACTTGCACATAACCATGACTGATGGATGTATTTTTTGACCTTTCAGTTAGCTCCATCAGCTCACTCAAACACATTTTGAACAGATTATGTACTGTAGTACTTGGTAGACTATACATTAAACAAGAGACTTTGCTCTGAGGCACTGCTTCCCACACTCCATGGGGAAAAGGAAGCAGGAAAAAACAAAACTCATAGAGTTCGACAGCTACCGAGGCAACGCTTGCCATTTACAATATAAGCCCAAATATTTTTGCAACACAACTATATATTAATTTAATAAAATACACAATATAGCTCTTATACACTCAACAATTTGGCTCATATGCACTGAATCTGCAATAAATCAATAAAAATATGTCATTTGATGTAAACACATTGAATCTTCTTACATTTGCACATTTAAATGATCATGTGACTTGTGTATGTCTAAGACATTTTCACTTTCCTGAGCTATTTTAGTGTCCACAAATGAATAAAACATATTAATCAAGTTAATTTTCTCTGAATCTTACCACTCAATGGTAACTAATTTTTAGAACTTTTCTATGTCAAATTTAAAACATACTCATCATTGTTTAAATCTTTGTTGGACACTAAAATGCTAAATAGGCATTTTAAATCTTTAAATTTTCTTCTCCTTTAATGACGTGAAATTAGTCTACGTGTGTGCAGGACAAAATGGACTATATCTTTTTACATTTAACTTTTATACGACATGAGATGTCTTACAAATGACCAAAGGTTTTTTTTTTGTTTTCATTTTTGACTAATGATATGGAATGTTCCTTGTGTTTATATGTGTGTCAGGTAACTTTATACAGAAATGTTTACCACAAATATGTGTTAATGTTTGGTGTAGCTTGGACTACTGCAAGGTCTTTTCAGGACTTTCAGTAGAAGCCTGTGATGACTGCTAGAAATCCACCACAGATCACAAATTATGACCCTGCTTTGTATGGGGTTTATAGGTAAACAGTTAAGTCAGCATAAATCACGGAGGACAGTCTGAGAGTGATCAGAAATACTTCAATTCTCACACTGCATACCTTCCTAACAGATTGTCAAAAGGTAATTCTTCTCATCCTCCTTTTTCTTCTCTCCTTTTTCTTCTCTTTTTTTCTTTTCTCTTTAAGCATCAATAATTCTGTCCTAATATAAGTTTGGTCAAAACGAAACCATTGTTATCTCTGAAAAAGAAACAGCAGTGGAAAGAACATACTTGTGGGCACTTCAGATGTTCACTAAAAGCCTTAAAGCAGCATTGGTCTTTCTTCATCCCTGTAAAATGGGTTATCACCAGGAGGAATCATCTTTAAATCAACAGAAGAGACAAGAAAATGCCAATGCCTTTTTTTTTTTTTTTTTTCACTTTCTCACAGCCACAGGGTCGTTTCCCCGGCAGTCTTGCAAAAGCTTATCAATTTCTCTCACAACTTCCTCTGCATCCACGGACTCTCTGCCCAGATCCCTGTTGGGGTGGTCAAGCTGCTCAAGAACAGCACCCATCTCACTGGAATCCCGGCTGGCTCTGGAATGCACATCCGCAAAGACCCTTGCCATCTGATCAGAAGCCATGAAGGGAGGGTCTCTTGGTTGCTTACTAGGCGACAGATACTGACTGTCAGTGGGCAAGTACTGACTGCTTGCTTCAGCCAGGGCTCCTGGTTTTGCTTCACAGCCATCCAGGGAGCCTTTTGTTGAGGTGCAAGGCTCGATGCATGCCTTGGTTGGGCTGCTTGATGCTGAGGGGACCTCTTGGAGGAGAGGGCTCAGGGCACGTTTGGCTTTTAAATAAGGTTTAACGTTGGCAATGAGAATAGTGTGCTCTCGCTTGTCTTTTCCAAATGTACAAAAAGTCTTTTTCCCAGTGGGATTCACAGTTTCGTAAGTCTCAGTCTCAACATTAGCTTCAACTGTAGGTACAAAGAGATTTGTGCGGTAATCTGCATTTTCAGCCTGATTGGCTGCAGGGAACTGTGGCATCCAGCACCTGTCAGAATGACCAAGCACTCGGCATTCATCTGTGCAATTAACACACTCTTCTGGTTCTGCAAAACAAAAGAGAAAACAGCAAATCCAATCATTAGGGTTTTCTTTAAATTTCTACAGAGGCTGTGATCAGCTCTCAATGGGCTTGCTTGACCTCTGGTCTCTTAATTAAAAAGGAAAAGAAAACAATAATTAAAACATTTCAGGATGGTTGCATAAACCTGCTGGTTGAGACAGTGGTTTAATTTAAGTCTATTCTCTAGATATTAATGAATTCCCATAGCCTGAGAAGAAGTAAGAGGTGGCCATTGGAGAATCATTCTCAGTAGAACAGATCATCACAGTAAACTAAACTCCTGGGGATATCAGTTAGTTCTTTGTTCTCTATAACTCATCCTATAAACAGTGAACTTCAAAAAAGATTATCAGTATTATTTTTTTCAAATCAAATAACAGGGCAAAAACTGGATTGTAAACTTCCATAACAAATTCTAAGCTGCTCTTTAAAAAATGTTTTATCACTGTTTTGCTTGTAATTGTTGTTTGGATGACAGTCATGAAATAAAAGGTTTCCTTTAAATGCTTACTTTTCCTACTGAGAGTGGCAAATGGAATTTTTTATCAGAATGTATTATGAATAAGCTTGTCAAAAAGTGCACATTCCTATTTTATTAGATAGGCTTATGGATCATGTCATCAGTTTTCTGTTCAGCTTTTTGTTTTTGGGTGTAAGTAGGTGAAAATGCATTTACTCAACAGATATAGTTCAAAATGAATGACAAATCATGATTTCCCATTTTAAATAATAATACTTTCTGTGAGAATTTTTACTTTTTTCCTTTGCCAATAGAGAATCTAAATAAAGCATTCTTTTAATGATCTCTACTTCACAGATGCTGAACGTGGAATATGAAAAAAAAAAAAATCCTTAATTATAGAACAGCTGCATACTTCCATTGACCCCAATATTTTAAACCATAACTTTGAGCTATATCTTCCCAGTTGCCCCTTTCTTCAATAAGTGGTTGTGCCTATTGTGGGTTAATGACTGTTTTTAAATCAGAGACTTTTACTTTTAGGAGAGGAGATTTACAGTTTACCTTTACGTAATGGGAATAGAAGTGCCTACAGTTTTAGGCTCTCTTGGGATTTGCCATTTAATTGATGCTGGTTGATCCCCACAAATTTAGAGTGTCCTGTGCAAGAAAAGACTTCCACATGAAAGATGTATTTAAAATAGCAGCAAATGCAACAGCATTGATAAATTTGTATATCACTTCTCAAAGCTATATATGAAACCTAAATTTATACTTAAAACATGTAAATAATTCTTTACATTAAAAAGCCCACAATCTGTTTTACCTCAAAAGGTTTTAAGATAAAATAATTTCTTAAGAGATTGAAATTTTGTAGGAAGAAATCAAATGGTGTCTTGACAGAACAAAGATACTATACTATTTATTCACACCTGTGAAACATAAAAAAATTAGGTATCTTTCTTCTATTTTAATTTTGTCATTTTTTTAAAAAAATGTTTTCTTATGAGTAAATTAAATATTCACTGTTAAATTTATTATGCAGGAAAGAATGCTGAAAAGTAGTCTCACAGTGCATCTACAGACCCAAATACTACCTACAAATTGAAAGACTGTTAGACAGACATGAAGAGCAGCAGAAACTAGGCATTAATTTTATTCAGAAGCCTCTATTTATGTATTTAAATTAGAGCTGAAATTTTTTAAAAGGGGATATCAGAAATTCAATATTGGCCCAGCATGGTGGCTTATGCCTATAATCCCAGCACTTTGGGAATCTGAGGCAGGAGGATTACTTGAGCCCAGGAGTTTGAGACTAGCCTGGGCAACATAGCAAGATGCCCCTCTACAAAAATAAAAAAAAAAAATTAAATTAGCCAGGCAAAGTGGTGCGTGCTTCCCATCCCAGCTACTCCGGAGGCTGAGGCAGAAAGATGGCTTGAGCTCAGGAAGTCAAGCCTGCAGTAAGCTGTAATCATGCCATTTCACTCCAGCCTGAGTGACAGAGTTAAACCCTGTCTCAAAATAAATAAGTAAATAAATATGTAGAAAAGCAAAAAGAAAGGTTCAATATCAGATATCAGTCTATGTTTCCTTTACCTACTCTAAATGGGAATCATAAATATTACCTTATTTATATCTGTCAGTAAATGTTAGAAAAAATAATATAATATCATTTCAATAAATAGATAGCTTTCAACAAATTTTATCTTTCAAAAAGAAGGAAAATTAGAAAACTTTACAATTTATTTCACTCAGTAATACTTTGTATCTTCTAGCATCATTTATTTTTTTTAATTCATTTATAACTCATACACTGTCTTCAAAATATGCTAATGTAGCTTCATATTTCATATTGACCAGCCTTTCATTGTAGCTATTTGGATAGCTAACACTGAATGAATTCAATATGAATTTAAGAGAGAGAAAAAGAGAATAATGCAGACGTATGAAAGTGTATATCGACCTTGAATTTGAAACCAACAACATAAAAGTATTGTTTGCTTGTCACTGCTGAAAATCTGCAGCATTTTACTTAACTCCTTTATGTCACATCGTGGGGAGTACATTTTGAGTATTGATTATGATACATTACAAGCTGTTCACCTTGTGATTAGACTATAATTTTGATGGCAGCAGTTCACAGGCAGTGAAGAAAATTGAATGGACACTTTTGTACAAATAGCAGAAACTATGAGCACGAAGTGAACTCTAACTGTTAAGGGTCAAGTTAGAATTTGTGAGAGAGGAAAATCATTTTTGAAGAAACATAAATAGATGAATAGGTAAATACAGAAAGAAGAGACAGATAATATACAATGAATGGTTGGACAAAAAAAAAAAAAGACAAATGGAAAAAAGGAAGAAAGTAGAAAGGGAAGAAGCAAAATAAAGTGAAGGGAAGGAGGGAAAGGAGAATGAGAGGGACTCAAGGGCTGCGGGGAGATGAAGGGAGAGTGGAGTGTGGAGGGAGAAGGAGGGAAAGCTGCCACAAAGACAGGGTATTAAATTAAGACAAGAAAAGTTGTATTAGCAGTATTTCTGCCACGTGTACCTTCTACTTTTTTAAACGTCCTCAATAAGTTAGGTGTGTATAATAAAAAAATAACATTGAGGAGTATTTACTTAAGCCCTACAGTTCTAAGGTAGATGGTCAAATTGCTCTCTGTACTTTAAGGGGAATGTTTTCTGGAATAGATATGTTGAATTACAAGCTGTGGAAATGAAAACAAAAGCAAATTATTTAGAAAGCCACCTCTTCATATATTCAATATATACACCAGAAAACAAGTCCAGAAATCCTGAACAGAAGAAATCAAATCAAAAATAGTCGACCCAATATTCACTTTTTTCTTTAGGTTCAATCTGGGATTACCAAGAGATTATTTAGTTTTATTTTCCTACTTTCCTCAATATAACATGATCACCCCTTCACAGAATGCATCCCTTGCCAAGAAACATAACAAAATCTAAATAGTATGCAGATGAGAGATATTCACAGATAAGCATGTTTATATTGCAGAAGGAAAACAGTTCTAAAGTACACAAGATGGAACTGTGGGCAGTTCTGCCTATATTAGTCACTGTAAACTATAGTGTTTACAGTTATAAACTATTAGTTTATAGTGTCTAATCCTTTAAAAGCATGATTCCCTGAAATATCATGTGACATTCAAATAACTTTAAACACTTTTTTAGTATTAAGAATCACTTTCTATACTCCTGTTGCTGCATCTGACTACTATGCAGGCCTCAAAGGGAAGTATCTAAATGCAGTAGCCTTAATTAGTTCAATTGTGCCTCTTAATTTATATGACGTTTCTGCAAAACAGATGAAGTAACTCAAAAGACTATAGTACTCGCAGTTTACCTGCACCATAAACCACACACACACACACGCACACATGTTCATATTGTATACAAACCTTTATTTTTATGTTTGTGATAAAACTTAGCTTTTTCCAAGACAGTCTAAAAATTCATTAAAAAAATAGAAAATCTTAAATCCATAACCTATGCATTTATGAACACTGCAGGCAATTGCCATAAGAGAAATGCAGGTGAATCCCAGGAAGTTCTGAATTCATAATATAAGGGGTACAAAAATAAGAGAATATTTTATTATTATAAATAAAATAATATTTTATATATTTGTTTATATATTAACAAAGTTTATATATATATATTAATGTACACATATACATATACATCTTTCAGACTAAAAGCATTAATAAGCAACATTTTAGTCTTCCCGTTTGCCACAAGCCTTGGTGCAAAATCTATAAGATCAACACTTTAACTGTCTCTGATTTTGAATTTCAAGTAATTAAAATGGATTTGGACATAAAGATACCCGAAATCTGCATATTCATATTGGCTGATAATATCTGAATGCTCTCTATCTTTCTCTTTTTTAACCTACACTAAGCAGTTTAACAGCTTAATCTTAAGGATATCAAGCAAGCAATCATTTTGTAACAAAATATACCTTCAGAGGAATTAAGCCATTGTGAAATTATTCTAAATTATATCTATGTGAGGAAAAAATACTTGGATAAAAACATCAAATTATCTGCTTTTAAATTGTTGGGTTTTTTTTTTTTTTTTTTTTTTTGAGACAGAGTCGCACTCTGCAGCCCAGGCTGGAGTGCAGTGGCGCGATCTCGGCTCAGTGCAACCTCCGCCTCCCGGGTTCACACCATCCTCCTGCCTCAGCCTTCTGAGTAGCTGAGACTACAGGTGCATGCCAGCAGGCCCGGGTAATTTTTTTTTTGTATTTTTAGTAGACACGGGGTTCCACTGTGTTAGCCAGGATGGTCTCGATCTCCTGACCGTATGATCCACCCACTTCGGCCTCCCAAAGTCCTGGGATTACAGGTGTGAGCCACCGCGCCAGGCCAATTGTTGGGTTTTAATAGTCTCCCACAAATGTTACATAATTTAATTTTACAATGTGTTTTAATTGTATAATGTCACTATATCTCAAGAGTGCATAACCATTTCAATGATGCCAAAAATTACCATGTATAAGATGGAAAGTTGAAACCAAAATGTTATTAAAATCAACCAAGATTAACAAAGATAAGTGGGCCTCAGTTGAACATAGTTACTGTGGAAAGTTCAGGAAAAAACACTTGTGGATTCTGATTCTGTAGTGTCCAAACACAGGAAATATGCCTAGGAACCAACCAAAAAAGTCTTACTTTGGAGAGAATCTACCTCTTTATTCTATTCTGTCTTGCTCTCAGGCAGAAATTTGTCACAAGTCAGAATTTTAAACTTGTTTTCCCTGTCTTCAAAGCACTACAAAAGTAATTTGTGACCACTTAGGGAAATTTTAGAGAGCATAAAAGGATTTCCTCCCCTGAGTTTCACACTTACTTAGTGCCTTGGGAACTCACAAATTTGTACATCTGAAAACATGCATGTAGTTTCCAGCACAGTAGTTTCCTGTGTGCATCCAGTATTTGCCTCTGATTTTCTTTTCTATAATGATGAGATAAATGTCTGTGTCACAGACACTTAAAAACCAAAATCTATAAATCATGGCATCAATAAAGACAGTCTAAATTGTTGTGAACAGGGGAAAAAGACATTTCAGAAAGTTATCTGTGCTTTACGATTGTCAACCAAATGGTCTTATTTCTGTTTTGTAAATAGATTTAAATAGAAGTCATACTCTTCTATTACTGTGGTATTTGGTATCGTTTCTAACAGCATCTTAATATTAGAGTTGTTTCCAAGCAGACAACTCTATAAATGGAAGTCCAGTTTTTATTTGTTCCCATTATTCTTTTTTTGTTTCTAATTTACCTTCTTTCACCAACGTAAGCTTTCATAATATCTAATTAGCTGTCTGGAAAATTAGAAAGCAAGCACTCGTCTCTATTTATGGTTTGCACTAGTGTTCTGTAGATTAATTCTGCAGAATCTAAGCTAAGTACCCATCACAAATTCTTTATCTCTCTGCAAACCAAGCGAAACCAAGACCTTTGGCTGGAAGTTCATGCGCAGTAATAGTTTTCTGTTAAGAGGCTTTAATGGTATAACGATAGCTTGATTTTATGGTCTTTTTCTTTCTTCAGCACATACACACAATTACCCACACATGCATGTGCAAACACTTTCCTATGATCACAACAAATTGCAGTTTATCCCAATATATTCTAACATAGAGAAAACATCAATGATAAAATAGAAATCTCATTGGAAAATCATCCAACATACCTCTAATAAGATGGATTTTTCTTTCAGTGAGTTGACATAATTTACAACATCCTGTGAACTGACACTTTTCTACATAAACAGTTCTTTCTTTTTATGGCTATGTTGATTACTATTCACTTGCTTTCTTTTCCCATCCTATAAAACCTTTACACTTGTTTTAATGATAGAGTGAATCATTCCATATAAATGGTACCTTAACAATCTATACTCATACACATTATTATTTCCACTTATGACTTCTATGTCCCATTTACCTGTATAACGTTAAAAATAAATATTCTGTTCTCACTATCTGACTATAAGGAGTAAAATTTTGGCTTTCAATATTATTTCTAGAGACAGTTCTGGATAAGTAAGTTGTATCAAAATTATTTTTTCCTGTGCCAGATTTTTAAATGGGCATTCTAATATTACAAATTTCCCGGAATTTTTTTCCTACTTCCAAGTTTTATTTTAACACCATTTTTAATAAGCTTGTTTTATCCTTTATGCAGGGAAGAACAGGGTTGGGTAAGAAAAAATGTTAATCGGAGAATCCATCGCTTGCTTAACTAAGCTACTCTTCTATAGCATTGTATTTCCCATGTGTCTCACTTGTACACAGGGATACATGTTGTTTCTTAATCAAGTAACTAATATACAGATAAATAGATATAGAATGTCTTTTGATGCTTTTATTTTTTAATGTAATGAAGAAAATATATCTTGTTATGATACGCTTATTTCATGAAGCTGCCTGTTCACATGTTGGCAGTGATATAATGAGGAAAACTTAGACATAGGACCCCAGGAACTAAAATTATTTTTAAAGAAATCAGTCTCATAAAGAATTATAAATTTAAAATATAGCTCAAATAGTAAAAATACTATGAGAAAAAAATGTATACATTCTGAGGAGTATGCACTGCTAATCTGGCTTCCAGAATTTACATTGTGAAGTGTCATTCTATCTGCTTTTGATAGCAGAGAGCACATTTTGAAGAGGAAGTTGTTATAATACTATCAAACAGTCAAACCACGGCAGCTTTGAAGTACCAATCCTCTAGCGTGCACCTGCATCACACAATGCTTTTGAATGTATTGCCACGGCTGCATTCAGACACCAGAAATCACTGTCCTATATCATAAGCAAGTGAATCCAATCACAGCTGGGTATTTGGAGCAGTTTGGAGCATTTGCACTTACTATTCAATGCACCTGCACACCTTCAGGGATGGTTGGTGTTTGTGACCCTTTGGACATAATAAAATGTTTACCAGATTGGAATTTTCTGGCATATATATTGACCACACGTAAATAATGCTCTAAGGTGAACAGAACTTAAGACAAATTGAAATGAAATATGATAAAGAATAAATGCAAAACAGTATTTGACACGGAAGTGCTAGGACTACAAAACAATGAGAATCTAAGCCAGGCATTGGGAATTTATGGCACAAATATAATTTGTGTCCCATGGCATGCCACTCTGAGATTAACATTGAAAATTTAACCTGTCCCTTCCCTGAGTTCTCTTCTGTAGGCACAGCCATTACCTGGGGCAGCAGCAGATGCTTGGAAGCAAAGGCACAGCTAAATGGAACCATCTTTTTCCTAACAGGTACCCTGAAGAGAACTGGCTGAAGTTCAATACTATACCACTAGAAAAAGGTTTATATTCACTTTGAGAAAAGTGCGCTGACAGACACTTTCAAGGAAAAACAATACAATTCAAATGTCCCACCAGTGTAAAGACGGCTCACATTTTGTGGGTGCATTAGATATGTGTAGTTCAGCAATTACTTTAAAGAAGTTACACGCAATAATTTACAAGGTAAAAATGCATTACACACCTCCCGCACTTTGCTGAGGAACTGAAAGTTTTCAAGGAGGGGTATCTTGGATAGAATGTTGTAGAATGAGTGCTTTGTTGGAGACAGGCCTGTGGTAAATAAACCTACGTCTATCTACTTTTAAAATTCTCAAGTTTGTAAGACTATCTGTCTTCACCGATGAGTGTAAACTCTGATTGGAAACTAAAAAGTAGATGTGAAATCACCTACATGGGAAATATTCATGATCAATTACATTTTGAACTATGTCATATGAATGTCAAGCAGCAGAAATACAGAGAAAAGTGTAGGTTGTAATATTGTGAAAGGCTTTATGCAAGAGGTGGTGCTTGATCTGTGATTCAAAAGCTGATCAGAGTTTCAATAGACAGTGGAGAGCAGAGAGAGGGCGGTCCAGGTAAAGAAGGATTAAGAAAAGAAACACACCTCACATGGGAATGTGCACTTCACAGGGCAGTAACAGACCAGCTTTATAGGTCAAAGGACTTAAGCTGCAATGGCAACACTTGACATAACAATGAAGAGAAAATTTGCTAGGATCTGAAAAAAGAATGGGAAAGTTCTAAGTAAAAGACCAAACTTAATGTAGCAGTGTATCATATGTCTCAAAGATTTTTGAATTATTTGGGTGGTTGATTGGAAAGATATCAGACGCCATTTATGAAACTACAGAATTGGGATGAGCTGTAGGGTAAATAGAATCCAAATCAGCATTATTTCTAAAAACAGATATCTGGAGATTTTGGCTTAAGCCAGAGTATCTCCAACAGACATAACAAGACCTGAATGATTCACTGGAATAGGCATTCCAGTCCTCAAATTCAGCTTTCAGCTTTCATCTCATCTTGCTTCTTCTAAACTGAAGAAAGGCTTAATGCACATTTAAACTGGTATTTTACATTACCAGCATAAGTTTTGCATTTTTAAATTCTTCATTAGAAAATATTTCTTTTTCCTATATCTACTTTATCTTTTGTCCCTCTTCCTCTAATTATCTATTATCATTAACTAAACATAACATTTCATATGATAAAATATTTGAAATATTCAAGGATTATTTTAGAAGACCAGAAAATGGAGAGTCTGGAACAAAGGAGATTCTTCAGGTATTCAAAAGAGAGGTAAAAACTGTATCAACAAAGCCAAGGGAACAACAATGCATAAGATGGATGTTGAATCTCAGAACACTTTTCAAATTTGATACACCTTTCCATTGAAAAGGTTTTTGATACACTATATAAAGAACAAGAAATTTAAAAAATTCCATTTTTTTCTAAATAAGCATTTATATTTTATTTGAAGATAATGTAACAATTTTCCCATTGAATTATATATTACAGCATTACTCTGAATTCCTTATTATTTTTTATCTGTTTACCTGGAGACCCTGAAGTTCCCTGAAATCACGATACTACACTATATTCTTCAGCGTTCCATTCCTTGAATATATGACACACTCAATGTACCCTTCTGAATTTGAACAAAATGCTTTAATTGATGGAAAGCATCATTAAATTAAAAGTTGCCAAATACTATGGGTAGCCTATAATCAGAACAACTATATACTTTATATATTACTCATTTCATTACCATTCATTTGTGAGCCTATATTGTCAGTTTTCAGAGTGATCCCAGGACCAAATGAAGTTGTACATTATAACTGTCTATTGCTGTGAGATACACATTATTTACAGTAACATCAGATGTCTGTTAAAAACATTGTTTATATAGAAAATACAAAGTTCTCTATTTATTATTAAGGATATCATTTTAAATTATGAGATAAATAAATCCTGCATGACATATATTCTACTCGAACTTGGAGGTCAGAATAATTTCCCCTTAGGAAATTTTTTAAGCCAGTGACACTGTTATTGAAATCAAAGCCTATATTTAAATAATCACCTCTTTATAATTTTAAATTATGGAAAACAGTGAGTATCATGAAAACTACACCTCAGCACCTATAGGTTTCTCTCTTCTCTGCTACGTTTGTCTTTTTTTTTCTCTACTGCATTGCCGTGTCAAATGAGACAGTTTTCTCTTTTAAGTGAGCTGTCTCTGTAGCTTACACTTTAGCCAACAGCTATCATCAACATATGAACTAATTAATAAGTCTTTGTAATTTTAGAGTCTTGAAAGAGTTAATGCAATTTCCGAAAGAACCTGATCTATATGCAGTGAGAAACCTATGCTCCGGCATGCAGTAGTTAGCAAAAGCTGTTTGGTTTACAAGGACAAATTTAAAATTCTAGCAACTTAAATAATACTGTGAATTTCAGACCCAAGACTGTTTAAGTATTCTACTCTTCTTCATCTTCAGAGAGGATGTTTTCCTTATGCTTTTATTGCCTCTGTAAGCTAACCCCATCTCTGATAATGACACCGTTTTTGATGACATGGATGAATACATCTAAGATTCAAGTCATCCTCCTAGCAAAGTGGTCATCCTGTAAGGAAGGTCAATGAAAACATGCCTATTAAGCCAAGCTCGTAAGAAGCAAGCAAGAGAGTCTTATTAGTGTTTTTCTCTGCCTGCTATCTGATTGCTATTGGGACGTATATCTATTTACCAGTTTAAATCCTGTTGTTCATCTTGTTTCTAGCAGCTCTTGTTTTCAATCGCTAGAAACAAGCAAACAGAATCAGGTGTCAGTTTTAGCACTCTCAGACAACAGTTAATTCAGATGCAGTTCATCTTCTCTGGCTTATTATTTAGCAATCAACCTCTGCCAATAGGATATGGGAGTCCCAGAAGATAGATGTTGAAAGAATGTTTTTAATATTTTAATATTTTTAATGACATTCTAGTTTCCAGAAGCTATTTATTAAACTCAAAGATTTCTATTTGGGATAGATCTAGGGTTTCCTTTGTTAACTCAAATTAGAGGAGCACGTTTAGATGAACAGATGGATGTCTTGCTCAGATAAATATTTTCAAAAATATTATACTTTTGAAGAAAGAAGTAATACAAAAGGTTTTTTAAAGATTCAAATGAGTGAGAAATATATAGGAAACTATACTACTCTATAAATGATTCTGCACAAAGTACTTATATAACAAAAATGTAAAAACTAAAGCTAAATGCCCTCAATGTGTTCATGCATACATGTATATGTGCATACATGCACACACACAGAAAAATAATAATAAATACATACTTTAATAAATACATACAAATGTCTCCTATGAAGTGGAATCTTTCAGAGAGGACAATTAAAATGATAGTTTCCAAAGGTAACTTTAGAGTAAAATACAGGCATTTGGACCTGAACAATTTGGCCTTGATCTTACTCAAACAAGTACCCCTACCACTAAGCTGCTGAAACTGTGAATCTTATGGCTACTATTATTTTAAATAGTCAAAAGTATCTATAAAGAGTAGGAAAGGAATGACAACTGACATTTTGAATAAACGCTGTTCTTGGAATTACCTCTTTAAAACCATTCTGTTCTTATTACCTGTAACTGTGCTATAAATTTATTGGAAGCTGATGTGTTTTATCCTCTACAATTGGTTCATCCCAAGAATAAAACTTTAAGTAAAATCAATGCACTCAATATCCATGTTCTAAAGTAAATATACAGAAATGTTTCTTGAAATAGGTTTTACTGGCAATGACAAGTCATTTTTCTAGTAACAGCTTTAATGTTTTGTAATCATTAAAACACACTGAAGCAATGGAGAAAATTGGTAAAAAGAGGTCAGGAAATTTACATATTAAAAGAGAGGAGATGTGGCTCTTTAGATTATCCTGCTATGTAATCAAACTGAGGGGCAAAAAAGCTACAGGAGAGGGCTGTTTCTGAATCACAGTAAAGATAAAAATGTGTTTTTAAAGAAAATGGTACCATGCAACATGCAGTATGGAGACAAAAAAGTGGCTAACAGTGATGTTTTAAATACTTTCTCATCTTGGAGAGTATTTTCTGTGATTTGAAAATAAATACAAATATATAAGCAATTATTTTATTTTCAGACTTGCAATCTGAATCTAATGTAAAAAGGAAATCATGTTGATATAACAGAAGAACTAATTAAGAACGTCTTTCTTAATTCAAACATGCTATTTTTGAGTTTTACTTATTAATAATCTTTTCATTCAATCTTAGAAATAAGTGATTTTTTTGCTGCTGCCAAAGGTATTTTCAAGGAGTCATTTAACAATTTTCATATTCATTATCAAAAATGGATGTATGATTAATTATTCAGTTCGGTGTTCTATGACTTCCACAATCTGACCAAAATAAAATTTTTAAGCAATTCTAATATTAAAAAATAAATAAACTTAAATTCTAGCAAGTCAGATTTTTACATTTGTTTTCACAGCAAATTTCTTTATAATGCTTAGGAAAGTAGCAGTAATCTTCTAACTGGACCCTAAAATTCCTTTAGAAATATAATTGGTAAGTCAATCGGAGAATGTGGACATTTCTATTCGACACATAATTGGGATCACAAAGTCTCTACACAAAGGAGAAAAAAACTTGAATTTAAGTAAGTTTCACTCTAACCTTGAATGTGTACATTTTTCAGGTCCAGATGAGTTTTTGACTTGAGATAAAGCTACCCAGCATTAAAATCCAAGGTCTACCCCTAAGTGAACTACAATTAAACTATTTGATTTGACAAATTTCCAGTAATATATTTATTTTAATGCTTAATGTTTATATGAAAAAAGTATTTGTGATCACAAAGGAAACCTACCTGGTATTATTATAAAATGGAAAAATTACTAGGTTAGCAGTCCTTAGTAAAAAGAAACTTAGACTTTTTTTCTTATTGAATATAGTTGTTTTATTACTAAAAGTAGGTATATCTGCATAAAATCCCAAATATAAATAATGTATTGTTAGATTAAGAATTTATTAAAAACTATACATCCTAAGATACATAACTCATTGATGTATTTATTACCTATAAAACACAAAGATTATATCTATATGAACTATTTGGGAGATAATTTAAACAAAAATAAAAATATTATGATTATTTTATAACACAGACAAAATTATTATATTATAGTAATTTTATGATAATAAAAATATGCAAAACTACATTCAGTAGTCTCAACAGTTGTATTCTAAATTGAAGAGTTTTATAGTATATATGTTCATAGAAAATATTTGCAAGCGTTGCTATGCTGATTATCTTGATACTTTAACTGAGAAAATGTAAGTTTAAAAAGATAACTTCAAATTTATCACATAAGTATCACCCAAGGAATACAGCTAAAAAGCAAAGGTACATATAGTTATGCATGCATCCTTCATACACATGACTAAATACTTACATTCATATGCCAGATGGAAATGAATAGAAGGGGCCTTGCCTAAAGGCAACAATCTCTGAGAACCACTTAGTGGACTTAAAATCAGGCTTAATTTACCTAACAACAGCTTCAGTTTTCCTGGGGCTCAATCACAACACTAGCTCTGTGTTTCTTGTTGGTAAATGGCCACGGTTCTTCACAGGTGTGCATGTGCCTGTGTATGTGTGCACCACTGAGCATTCACATACACTTGAGCAGGAAATGGATGTGAGATCAAGACAGAAATATATTAAGAACACATGAAATAATGTATATGAATTTACATTCTAAAATCCAAAATGATGTATTGCTATAAGTGATACCTTTGAATTTAATTTTTGCTGAATGAAAATATATAACTCTTTTCCCAAATAATTAAAATTTAATCAATGTGAAATCAGTTACTCAAGGGTAACAAGGAAGACTTTATATAGACCTTATATATGTACGTGTGTGCGCATGCACACGCACACGCTTGTGTTTCAAACTTCTCACCTTATTACCCCCAAATCAAGGACAGTTATAACTTTCCCAACTACAACCTTGTCTGTTTAAAGCTGTTCTATTTTTCCTCTAATTTCCATTCATTTCCATACAAGAAATAAAGCAACCTTGTCTCTTTCTCTGGCATGAATAAAGCAAGAAAAATTGCGATTCTTAGATTGCTATAATATACATGTATGTTTTTCAAACACAGCAACAACCTGATATAATCATTTTCTCCAGTAGCAAGTGTTTTCCTTATGTAGTGATTAAACTATGCAGAAACCAATCAAATCTCTCAAAAGCCTTCAAATGACTCAGAGACTTGGATGATATCCAGACATAGAATAATATAATATGTTGTGCTAAAATTTCACCTGAGATAGGAATACTTTTTTCTGTTTGTTACTTAATTTTTCCAGTTGTTTCAAATGTTAATGTGTTTTCCAAGATTATCTGAATCACAACTAGTGCATACTTAGAGATTAAAATATATTGCATAATTTATGGAGTTCCAGGGATTTAAATATTCATTAGCCTAATTAGCCATTATAATTTATATAATTTTTGTTCTGCCTTGCCTTTAGGAAACTATATGGGGCTGCCATGTAAAGATTTTAAAAGTATTGTGTAAAGAAGTCTTTATCGTATTTTCACAAAGTAGCACTTAGCTAATATGATGTGTAATTGAGTCCAAAAGTAAAGAGGAATTTGGGGACTCAGTTTCTCAGGTGAAACATTTCTTCGGGTGGTAACAGTGAAGCAGATTGCATCTACACCAACAACTCACACCAAAAGAAAATAATAAGTCTTTCTTTCCTGTATAGCCCACTTTCCATTCCATCAGTTTATTCTACACTATATCCTAAATGAAATTAATACAAGTGGTAGAATTTTCAAAATATGAAATAATTATGATTTGGCCCACTTAAACTCACTTAAGAATAACAAATATGAAAAACCTGGTGTAAGACTAGATTCTTGTTTCGACAGTTAACACTATACAGCTTTTCCTGAAATACTAAGAGCATTAATGAAGAAACAATAAAGAAAATTACTCACTTATTATGCTATTTTCCTTTAAAGAAATAAGGTCCACACCTTCTGCCTTGCAAATGTATAGTTTTATGAGTGTTATCATCTAACAAGTAAAATTTGGATCACAGAGAAGAAAGCTAGCAGATGAAGAAATTGCTCACCTGGAGGAAGCAGATCAACAGACTGAAGTCTACTTGTGATGGTGTGTAGGGTGAGGATAGCAAAGGAAAGCAAAGTCGGGAATGCTTGAAAAATAAAATATTTTTAGTTAACAAATAGAAAAAAACAAGTAGGAAAAAGGGCCAAATGAATTACGAATCCTTCTCTATTGATTTTAACTTTTATATTAAAATTCCTTAGAATGATGAATATCTAAAAGATATAGTCATTGGTATTTCCCCAGCTACACAAGACTTAGTCTTATTGGAAGAAAATTACTTTTCTGGGGGTATTTAAGTTTAGATGAGATGAAAACAGTGCAAAGTAACCAGATGTAGTCCTAGGTCCATGGAAGAAATACACTCATGATGATGATGCATTCATTTACCTTAAATCAAATAATTTTCTGCAATAGTGGATAGAAGATGTGAACAAGCAGGCCCCAAAAATTAAAGTCACAAACTATTCTATAATATTCCTAGTTACCAAGGTTTTAATAAAAATGTGTACTGAATCTTAACGTTAACTATACAATATATGCTGTCTAGAACTTGAAACAAGAGACTATTTGTAATTTAGCCCTTTACTCAGTCACCTAATTTAAGAATGTACTGACTTTAGCAATGAGAAATATATATATATATAATACATATATATATATATATATATATATTTCTGTAACATCTTCTTTTTTTACCTGACGTGAAACATGTATATAATACAACATTAAGAAAATGCTGTGATATACTCTTGCTTTTGTTTTTGTTTTGCTTTCTATGAGCCTCTAACTTAGATATATTATGTACATGTATATTTGATCTACTTCTTAGACTAAAACAAACAAAAAAAGAACATTTTATTTTGCATTAATGTTATTGAAATGCACAAATGTACGGTGAATATGAGAAATCAATTGCTGCCTGAAAGTTCTGCCAAAAAAAAAAAAAAAAAAAAAAGCCTGTTGGTGAGCAAGAGTAACTTTATTTTTAAAATAGTCTCATTTTCTGAGATTCAACCTTTATTCAACATCTGTTGTTTGCCCCTCCCCTGGAATATAATTATGGAGGATTCCAAGGTAAAACAGGTTGAGCAATTAATAACAAGCAGCTCCAATGGTTTTTTTCTCACTGTTGCCCTGGGGATGTTTCTTCCATTCTTTTCTTTTTCCCCTGGCTTTGTGTTTAATTTGTGTAAGTTTCTGTCCTATTTTTAAAGTATACTCTCACAACAGATGGAAACACCTGAACATAAGTCTGCCTCACACACATATTTAAATGATGACTATTGTAATATTTAACAGAGTAAAGATAATACAGAATATACTGAATGTTTCTTTAGGGAAAAAGAATAATCTATAAATTACCTTGTTATTATGTTCATCTTGAATGAAAAAGCTCTAGTTCTTGCCAAATACATATAAAAAAAGCTCAAAGTCTATGACCTTCATATATTCTTACTTTGTTACCAAACTCATTTGTCTTTTCAACATATAACATGACCCTCTTAGATTTTCAATCCTACCAACAATAAGACTTTTTAATATCCATTAATCATTTTACTGTGTAGAGGGCACTTTACATTTACTTGATAATAATCCAAACTCCATCATCAATATCTAATGTATTTAGATATATTCAAAATATGTCACATATTTTTAAAATAATATAAGCAGTCACATAAAGTACACAACTGCTTTAATCAGAAAAATTGATCTCATCCAATTTGAAGAAAAAACAGCTATAGGCTGTGTACTTGATTGGATACTGCCCCCCACCCCAAAATGTATGTCGACCCAGAACATCAGAATATGACCTTATTTGGAAATAGAGTCTCTGCAGATGTAATTACTTAAGGTGAGGTCATACTGGATTAGAGATGGCCTTAATCCAAAGACTTGTGTCCTTGTAAGAAGGAAAACAGAGACACAGAGACAGTCACATAGGGAGAACATCATGGGACCATAGACACAGAGATTGAAGTGTGTGTCTAAGATTGCTGACAATTACCAGAGTCAAGGAAGGGTCCTCTCCTAGAACCATAAGACAGAGTATGGTCCTACTGACACCTTGATTTTGGACTTCTAGCCACCAGAACTATGAGATAATAAATTTCTGTTATTTTTAGCCACACAGGTTGTAGTACTTTGTTATAACAGCCCTAGAAAACCATTACTAATTTTGGTACTGTGAAGTGAGATGCTGCTATAAAAAATATCTAAAAATATAGAAGTGGCTTTAGAATTGTGCCGTGGGTAGAAGCTAAAAGAGCTTTGAGGTACTTGATAGAAAAAGCCTACATTGTTTTGAATGTGCTATTGAAGGGAATAATGACATTAAAGTTGATTCTGCTGGGGGGTCAGAAAAAAGCAAAGGAAAAGCTACAGAGAAAGCTTTTATTATGACTATATATATACACACACATACACACACAAATGGTCATATATCACAAACAAAGCTACAGAGAAAGCTTTTTTATGACTATGTATGTATATATATATATATATATGATCATGAAAATGATCTCAAATTGAAATATTTCTGGACACTCAAAGTAAGACAATCCTTGTTATAAAGTGGCAGAAAACTTTGCCAAATTGTGATCTACTACTAAGTAGAAGGTAGAACTTGTAAGTGATGAACTTGGATACTTAGCCCAGATCTCCAAGCTATGTGTGATATGTGTGATGTGGTTACTTCTTGATGCTTATATTAGCTAGGTGCAAAAGTACTTGCATTTTTGGCAATTTATTTAATTGAGAAAATTAATTAAAGGGAAAGAGAATAATTGAGGAATGAACTCTTAAGGAAAAGGGAAGCAGCACTTGATTTGAAAAATTCTCAGCTGTCAATCAGATAGCATGCTTTGGAAACAGAGTCAAGGGTATGGCTCAACAACCATTTGCTAAAGAGATTAAGCAAGTGACTTATGGATCCAAGCCACCATTTCAACAGTGGTTAGGATTAGAGATAGAGTTACTGGGGAAGGATCTATAGAGAACTATGTTGTCTATTGTTGATCCTGTCACCACAGAAGATGAACAAAGTTTTTGAGAATTTTATACTAACAGAAACATTGCCAACATGGACTGAAAAGGACAGAGATGGGATGAAATGAAGAATAAACCATCACGGAGAGCATGGCCCTGCTAGACGTTGATTTTGTACGTCTAGTTTCCGGAGCCATGAGAGAATAAATTTCTCTTGTTTTAAGTCTCCCAGTTAGTGGTACTTTGTTGTAGCAGCCCTAGGAAATTAATCCAACCTGTTGGAAAAGAAACTTCAAAATATAAAATACTTACATAGCAATAAAAATACTGCTGCTGATAATGGCAATGGAGCAAACTAAAAAGTAGATTGTGGAAAGATAAAACAAGATTGAAATGACAAAATTAAATTTTTGTCTTCCATATTATGGTTCACAAATAAACAATTTGGCAAAAGACATAAGTCTATATGCCAGTAAAATTGATGCTGCTCACTATAAGCCTCAATCGACAGCACCCGAGAAACACATACGTCATTGTTCCAATTCACACCAAATACTTTGAAAACATGTTTTCTTAAAATGTCTACAAATTAATTACTAGGTTTGCTTTTATTTTCAGTTTCATGTTTTCATATTTACATTTCCTGGATTTCAACGTGTAGAAGTGATCTGATGCTTTTTCTCCGACACCTAGTGAAAGGTGAGAGTGTTTTTTTCTTTTTTTTCTTTTTCTTTTTTTTTTTAAGATGGAGTTTTGCTCCTGTTGCCCAGGCTGGAGTGCAATGGCTCAATCTCGGCTCACTGCAACCTCTGTCTCCCGGGTTCAAGTGATTCTTGTGCCTCAGCCTCCCGAGAAGCTGGGATTACAGGCATGTGCCACCACACCCAGCTAATTTTGTATTTTTCATAGAGATGGGGTTTTCTCCATATTGGTCAGGCTGGTCTTGAACTCCCAACCTCAGGTGATCCACTTGCCTTGGCCTCCCAAAGTCCTGGGGTTACAGGCATGAGCCACCACGCACAGCCTATTTTTGTTTATTTTTTAAAACTGCTGAAACTTCTCTTTTCAGTTTGTATACTGTGTTTGATTTGTATGTATAGTATATCAGATGTTTGGCGTCATCTCCAGGGATAAATTTGCTTAAATTTTCCATATATACTAGTGAGTTATTAAATGAAATGTGTGACAATACATGTGCACAAAATGTGCACATATGCGTATGGGTATTTGGATTAATGATCAAACGAGATTGTCTTCTGTAAGGAGAATACATGTCTTTGTATTTGTAAATATAGCTCCATATACATGCATGTTCTTAGTCAGATAATATGAATAGTATGACTGGATGATGCCAGTAGATGATACTCTGCATTGTTTCAGACAATATATAAATAATTGTCCTACTTTTCTAGAAAATGAAAACTTAAACATTAAAAAATTTCATATTTATACATTTATTAAAAGGCATTGATTATATTTTTCATTTAGATAAAAAAGGCAGAAATATATTTTCCTTAAGAAATATTATGCTAAATTTCACTACAATACGCTATATATTAGCAATAGTTATATGGGTTATTAGCAAAGGCATTTCTCAATTTAGTACAAATGCATGTATTTTGTTTCTTTTTGTTTTATAGCTACATTAATATTAAATCATATTTTCTCCCTAAGGGATTCTACTTCATGAAATAACTGTTGTGGAGGAGGAAAAGAGTAAATGTCAAGTAGCTTTAAAAAGACATTGAGTCAAACTTTACAACTGATTCCTTGTGGGATGCTAAAGAAATTCTACATTACAAATACATATACACATACACACAAAATATAGATATATACATACACATATACACATTATATAATGTATATGTATATATAGTATTCACATGTCCTTAGCAAGTGCAGATCCTACAAATCAATCTATCCAAGTTATATAATATACCTCAAAGTGATTAAACCTAATGGTGTGTGAAAACTGACAAGAGTATCTTACACACAAATGCAATAAAATATCTCTTATTGTTTTGTGATACTGTTCAAAGTAGAATGTTTCCGCCATGTTATTTCAATTTCTTTAAATGAAAAATCAATGCATGTTTTATTGTAGCATAGCAAATTACCCCTGTTACTTTGTTTCAAATAATGGCTTCCAATTACTGTGCCCATGTCTTAGGTTTCAGTAGTATTTTTAGAGATTTGATTCAGCAAGCCGGGCTTTACAATAGGAAATAGCTATTAAATTAACATTATTCCTAATATTTATCTATCAATCATTATGATGACTCAGAAATATAATGCAAAATTATATTTAAAAAATGGTTTATGTTAGCAGAATTATAATCAAAGGGAAAAATGCTCGATAGACTTTTGGTTTTCTAAAAAATTTCTGCTGCCTACTAGACTGCTTTAGAGAGCAGATTTTGTTATCTGTAATGCCTACCAAAAAGTCATGAAGACATAATACGCCATGTAATCATCATTATACTTGACAATGGCTACAAAGAAGAGAGAAATCACTTAAATCATTTCACTTTGATGTCAAAACAAAATGGCACACTGACAGGTACAGCTGGGTTGTGATTAAATTTCAGAGACTACAAACCTATATAGCTGAATTCTCATTCATTTTAGTCTTGATATCAGAGAACAGGTATCTAAGAGTATAAAAATATTCAATCAAATCAAGAATAAATCTTGTCTTAATTTTTTTCTGTGACTTTCTCTAGCTCAACAATAGTAGCAACAGCAGTAAAAATAAAAGGATAAATCAACATTCTTATTATGACAGAAAACAAACATCGCTGGTAGACCATGCAATAAAAAATACTGAGCCTATGTGTATTCCACAACTCAAAATAAATTATTTTCTGGAAGTTTATTCTTTATTTTGAATTTTGGAATTCAAATAAAAATTTTACTACATTAAAAAGGTCATAATTAATTAGATTCTTAGTTTAGTTTACAAAAATATGCTGAACTCATAGGGTGGCTGAACTACAGTGCTACATACAGTGCTAAGAATACTAGCTCAGAACATTAGAAGTTTATTCAGTTAGTGATATTGAAATGTACAGTACTCAATTTTTAGCTGTATTCAACATGTTATGCAATTGTTCTAAAAAAGAGAATGCTAACTCAGGCTAATTAATTTGAAGTTCTAGCAATTAATCTGAAGTCTTTGAACAGAACAATAAAACATAATAGAAATCGCAGGAGAAAAAGAGCTAGTTTCCTTCTTTTGGGCCATAGACATGATTTTATGAAGATGCATGAAAGAAGAGTTTGTTTTACTCCGATCTCCTTTTCTCGCTCCTCCTTATCTTTGCTCCACTATACACTTTCTTGCGTCCCTGAATTTATTAGACTTTCTTTGTTAACCTAATTGGGAAATGTCACCTTTACTTATTTACTACCCCTAGAAGTTCCTTATGCATCCAAAATTATCTATAAGTGTTTCCTGTCTCAAAAAAAAAAAAAAAAAAAAAAAAAAAAGTGAATGCAAGCAGTTCATATCTGGTGTACGTTAGGCCTAAAAGCAAGCTGATTAAATTATAGTCAAAGTCATGTGGCTTAAAAAACCCATAACCTCAAATTTTAGAGAAAAAGAAGATGCCTTTTATGGACTTTTAAATTCTTATCTTGGCAAAAGAGAATGTGTCATTCAAAAGTGGGAAACATTTACAGAAGCCAGTTAACTCCATCACTTGAGTAATTTTAATAAAAGGAAACTGGTGGTATAAGACCGAACACATATATGCACATGTGGACATGCAAACACACCACACACACAACACAGTTACAAACACTTACATACTTTTGCAGAGAGATAGGCAGAAAGGTCAGAGTCAGGTGGAGCCTGCCAGCATCTTTAACTGTGCCTCCTTCTAATAGCTATTTTTTCTGACCACTTTTTGAACTCATTGTTAGTAGCAGTTCAGAATGTGACAAAGACAATAAGAGCAGGACAGTGTTCTCCTATGGGTCTATGTGGGTCATTTATAGTCAGAGACTGGCTGTCTTGCCACATGCGGCTGTATATGATACTGCTGAGCTCTTTCAGTGCTTGGAGAGCACAGTGGAGGCAAAGGGAGAGTATTTCTACTATACTTTGACTATAGCTGCCTGCTTTGTTTGAGGAGTTGAGAATTTCAACTTGAATATGTGTGTTACTGCAAATACAAATGATGTCTGGCAGTTAGAACATTGGGGAAGGGAAGGCGTTGAATTTGGCAACCCTGCACAGCCGGATTTAAAGTTTTACTATAGGTGTTCTAGATCAATTCTCTTATGTTCTATATTCTTTCATTCCCTCCTCTGTAAAAATGGGGCCATCCTCACAGGGTTTCTGTGGGGACTAAGTGAATACACGTATGCAAAGCACCCAGTGAATGCTGCTATTAGGTTATGATGCCAAGTAGGGCTGGGTGGGCAAATGAATAAATGTACAATATAATTCAGACACAAACTCTGTTTAGATATGGAGCCTTTTGCAAGTGAAAGCCATTTATTTTGAAGCTACGTTTCAGCATCAAAAAGAAAAACAGGCCGTGCATGGTGACTCACGCCTGTATTCTTGGCACTTCTGGAGGCCGAGGCGGTGGATCACCAGATGTCAGGAGCTTGCTTGAGACCAGCCTGGCCAACATGGCGAAACCCCATCTTTACCAAAAATACAAAAATTAGCTGGGCGTGGTGGCATGTCCCTGTAATCCCAGCTACTCGGGAGACTGATGCAGGAGAATCGCTCGAACCTGGGAGACAGAGGTTGCAGTGAGCCGAGATCATGCCACTGCACTCCAGCCTGGGCAACAGAGCAAGACTCCATCAAAAAACAAAACAAGACAAAACAAAACAAAACCCATACAGTTATTGTTGTTGCTGTTTTTAATACACTTAAAACTTTACTACACTTAAAATAAAACTTCTCACTCAAAATTTAAATATGTAATAAACAAAACAAATATACAAAACTTTTGAGGGTGGAATTCATTTACAATTGAAGTAAAAATGTTATAAATATATTATTCTTTACTTCGATGTCATTTCTGTAATGAATAGAATCAGAATGTTAGAGCCACTGGTCATCTATCACCATACTTCTCTTATAGGAGACTACTATGTTCAGGATACATAAAACCGAAAACAAACATGGCACACTTTTCTGAAGAATAAAATTACTAGATGAAAAATAATTTTAAACATTACTTCTTAATTTAAAAATATTGAAATTACAAGACATAAAGAAAATCATGGGTGTCTTAAATTTAAAATATGAGAATCAAATACTTCTAGCCATAGTTGGAAGGCCCAGAAGTATGTATTTATTCTTTTCTGCCTTTAGAGATTCTTTAGTAGAAAATTCTGAGAAGTATCAAAAAGGTAAAGGGATTTGACCAGGGCCCCAAACCAGTTAGAAGCAGAGCAAATTTTTGAACAGTATCTCATATCTACCACACAAGTTATGTTCCCATTACTTTTTGCTTCACTTCTACAGGTTATGTTAAAAAACAAACAGACAGACAGACAGTGGGGAGATACAAAGTAACCCTGTGACAATGTAGTTTGATAAACTGTGAAAGATAATGCCAGCTTTTGTGTGTCTTTGACTTTTTTGGTAAACTATACTTCATTTTAAAAAATTCTTTTTTATAAGTCTTAATTCTGGAAGAAAATAGTAAGGAAGGCTTATTTTTAGTCTAAACATCTATTTATTATCTACACATTGTTTATTGATAGTCAAAAAATGGTGACTCAAAAGAAGGACACTATTGTTGCTATTATTATTATATTATTATTATTACTGAGACGGGGTTTTGCTGTGTTGCCCAGGCAGGTCTCGAATTCCTGGGCTCATTTTTCCTCCTGCCTCAACCTCCCAAGTAGTTGGGATTACAAGCACAAACCACCAGGCCTGGCTTAAAACACATCTTATTTACCTCCTAATTGAACACTGTGAAAATAATCCTATTTCAGAAGTGTTTGTTCTTAATTTTCCTAGTCTAGTCTAATTCAAATTTTAATATGTATGACTGACTGCTCACCTATAGAATAACAGTCACATTAATATATTTACTTTATATTTTTCCGAAGACAAATGCCTTTGGACAATATCAACATAATTTCAAACAAAAGAAAGAACATATTTACCCCCACAATTAGGCTTCTTCAATCCCTCAACACAAATATATCCATCTAAGCTTCTTCTCTTGCCGCTACTGTACATTAGCATATATAATCTTTGTGTAGTTGGTCAAGAGATCGAGACCATCCTGGCCAATGTGGTGAAACACCATCTTTACTAAAAACACAAAAATTAACTGGGCATGGTGGCATGCCCTTGTAGTCCCAGCTAGTCAGAAGGCTGAGGCAGGAGAATTGCTTGAAGCCGGGAGGCAGAGATTGCAGTGAGCCAAGATCACACCACTGCAATCCAGCCTGGAGATAGAGCAAGACTTCATCTCAAAAAAAATAAAAAAATAAAAAAAATAAAGAGAGAGAGAGAGATGTAATTATGTGTGATCATTTATATTTTAGGGAGGTGAGGAATGTTAGCTATCACAAAAACATGTTTATTTTTTAGGTAAGAATGTTGAGGTCCAGGATAGGGACAAAACAAGAATTATTCAACTGATGCCAACTCTAGTCTCTTTCCACATTCATGTATCTCTATATTTTTCTTTTTGTGTTTCTTTGTGGTAGTTACTCATAACAGGTTGACCACAGAATGTACTGACCAAACCATGGCCATTTTGAAAGTGATAGGAGCTGCCATTAATAATTATGCCAGAAGAAAATGTATAAATAGAGATTTTTCTGAGTGAACCGTGACATAAGATATCCCTACTCATAAGACAAAGAAAGATCAAGTTTAGTATCCTTTATTTTGTTCTGAAAAGGTCATTTAAAAAAGTAAACCAAATAAAAATTTCATTGTGTTGAATAATTTTAACATTTTTTCCTGGAGAAGAATATAAATTTTTAATATTTTAAAATTTTAAAGCAGTTGTATATTTATTGACTGAAAAGAAGATTCCTTCAATATATGTGGAAAAATGTGGTAGAAAATCTTTATCATTTTTGAGAGAAACAATAGTTACCACAAAGAACAGAAATAGGGAAATGGTAAGAATATCCATATAAAATATTAAGCTAATCAAAAAACTTTAAACTGAATTAAGAGTTATAAAAGAAGCAATAAAAATATGCCTTGTAAAAAAAATAAAGTATTACAAAAAGAAAGAACAATAGGTAAAAACAAAAGGAGGATACAAAGGGATGAGGATCCAAATTGCAAGTCTGCAAAGAGACTGTGCAAATTAATCATACAAAACAGGAGAGAGAAATGTAATGTGCAAATGTGATGAAAGAATTCTGGTGCCGCTCACTTGAGTAATCAAAGAATGACAGATCAATAATTAAAATTATAAAGATAGCTGGGAGAATAGTTTCTTAGGAATTCAGGAAATTAAAAGAAACTTTCCCTTTTTTAAAATTTGGGTATATAAAAACAAAGATATGAGTTATTTCACACACATACACACATACACACTTTAAAAACACAAATCAATGAAACAGAACTGAGTATGAATTTTCTAGTATCTCTTTTGACAAAACGTCAATGCCTACAAGGGAATGCACACACATTAAAATACTACAAGCTGAAACCATTGAGATGTACCATGGCTGGTAATTATCTAGGACACTAAAAGATCCTGGCAAAAGTTAATCTAATAAATCTGCCGTTATCTCTAATACTTCAAATCTGTGCCTTGAGCTAAACAGTTGTCAAAATGGAGCTTTGTTTACATATAACTGAATCAGAGTGGGTGAAAAAAGATGTCAAGCTGGTTCTAGCTACCGTTTTGTTTTTTGTTTGTTTTTTTCCCCCTTTTTCCTTTCAATTTTTGACATAAAATAGCTAGTATTTTATTCTGATTTTCTACAAGGTGCTATAGATCACTTTCCATTTTTCAATTTCTCATAAAGATATGCTACATAATGTGAAGGTCACTGCTCATTTGAGTTCTTTCACTCTGAAAGGCTGGCATTAACAGTGTTGAAGGCCATTTTATTAGGCATCATTTCGGATCATTATATCTCTATAACCTGAATGAATCAGCTTCAGAGTGAGAGACAATATGTTGGAATATTTTTTGAGTGGATCACATTATTCAATGATTTCTGTGGAATAGGTAAACTTATTTCACTATATCGTGCTCAAAATTAGCAATTGAAATTGTGAAAAGCACGATATGCTATTTGGTGTCTTTCAGTAACATGAGCAGGAATAGTGCCCATATTGTAAAATCAGTCTCTGTTTTCCAGGAAGGATCGAGAAAGCAGCATGATTTTTCTCAACCCCTGAAAACCAATATTTAAGCCTTAATTTTATCTCAAACAGAATATTTATGTGATAAACTTTCTAGCCTCAATTTTCCTATAAGGTCAACAGGGAAAGTTTGTTTCCATAAATATATTCTAGGAATGGTACTTTAGCATATGAATAAGGAATCTTAAGTTATTTTTTAAAAATAACTAAACAAGACAAACTCTCTATGTGTGTGTATACATATATGTATATGTCTTTCTATATATATTTCTCTATGTATTATTTTCATACTTATATATAGAAATGAATCAATTCAATCAATTCAGAACATGTTCTAATTCTAGGCACCACAAAATACATTAGGTCCAGGTAAAATGTTACTTGAAGAAATATTTTTGTACAATGTTGCACCAAATGTATATTGTGCTGCTTTTTCAAGGCCATGAATTTTCACTATCATTGAATTCAGATGCCCCACTGCTGTAATGTGGTTATCTGCAGAAACAACTGAAGAATATCAGGACTACTAAAAAATATTTTAATATATTTGAAAGACTGATAGAAACCCAAAGTAGAATTATGACCTATTTAATTTCACATAATAAATATAATTTAAATTTATTCAATGTGAAGTACCCCTGAACTAGGATTTTTGGTTCTGTGTTTTGTTACTGACTCCTTTTCCAACTTTCATTTGTACCCTAAAAAAAAAGTCACTTTGGTTTTGAGCTCTAGGATGAGTATATTAAAGATACACATTCGATGTTTCATTTCATTATTTGCAATCTATAGTCTTTTTTCTTCTAAATATCATTTTTGATTATTTAACTTTTGACTCTACAGAAAGCGTATATAATGACAGTTATTCTTATCCAGCCAGTATGAATTGTTAACAGGAGGCTCACAGTTTAACTTTCGATGGTAACATATTATTACAAGCCTAAATAGCAGATAACAATGGTAACATAGCAATTCATGCTGGATATAATAAATAGTTGGCTTCTTAACATCATTTAGCATATTTTGCTTATTTGGCAAGATCAATGATTTTTTTTTCTATGTGAGTTGTATACATTTGATGTTAAACCTATTAACACAAATCTAAAAGGATGACTTAAAAATCCAATATCTCTTGAGGAAAAAAGAAAACCGTCTTAGATTTCTAGCACAGAACACATGCAAAAATTTGCTAAATCACTGTTCTGCAACATGGCTAATCTGCATAAAACCATTTACTTTATGAATAAATAAGAACTACTCTGTCTAGCCATGAGAGATCAGAAAGAATAAAAACCAGCCTGAATTCATGGGGTTTTCACTTAATGAAAACAAGCTCATGCAGCTTAATGAAGAGAGGGGCATTTGAAAACTGAAGCAGGTGCCCCAATGGATAGAAGATTGCCTCCATAAAGGATGGACTCCCCACCTTAATACAAGCAAATGATCCCACTTGATGCAAGTATTTCCTAATGATTTCTTCAAGCCTACTTTAAAATACAAAAAAAAATTAAGAATTATTTAAAACAAACCAAATGGGCAATTATCAGTTTGTTGAGACTGTCAATCAACTGTGGATGTGGGAGGAATTTAAGTAGATGAAAGCACTGCCAACCTTTATATTTGACTCCTTTCTTCTACTAAAACAGACAAAAACTTTAGCAATTTCACTGCCATTTAGAAAGAAAAAAAGGCTTTTTCCTCATTGTGAATCTCAAGTTATAGATCTGTTCTAATTTCCTTTGTTAATACTCAGAATGTGTAAAACCTGGCATTTTGCTTAAAAAACAGAAGCCCTAACTTTCTTTATCCCATGTAAATGACAAAATAAATTTCAATTTTATTATTAATTCTTTGAAATATATTTTAAAACATGGTATATTTTAATGGATACTGTATAAGATAGGCTTCAAAGAATTAATCCTAAGGCATTTAAAAACAGTCCAATTATTTTCCATATTTTTTTGCAAAAAGTATATATCTGTATTTTCCTTTACTAAAATGATCTATTTTAAGTAACAACATTTCCATCAATATTCTATTTTATTGCATTTCTCTACACACTTAAGATTGTTTTCTTAAAATATTGGGAATAAAACATAATTAATTTAGACGAAATTAACAATGAACTTTTTTTGAACATTTGTAAAATAAGAATTTGGTTGTCCAAAAATAAAGATTTAAATAATTTTATGTCATCTGCAGTTTTTCCTTTGTATTCTAGTCAAGATATTCAGTATCTTAGTTAGCCAGTATTTTCATCAAATGTGTCTGTTGAAAGTCAAAAGTAACTAGTTTGGAAAATCAAGGTAGTAATTACAAATTAAATATAAAGATCAATCATATAGTCCTATTTTTTACTAAGAACAACCATTATGTTATCATATGTATAGAGTTACAGGGTTCACACATTGTATTCACATGTATCAACACACTTGAACTTCATCTTGAAAGAGAGACCACTGCTAACAGTTTCGGATTTCAAATGAGGGTCCTGAAACCAAAGAGTCAAAGGGACTTCATCTATATCAGCAACTGACAAAACTAAACCAGGTCCCAGATTTTCTGCTTAATTGTCTACTTTTATATGAAACAACAATATATCCTGGGTAAAGCAGAGACTTTAAGTTATAAGAATGCTTTTTGAGCCATGATTTGTTTTTTAGTAACATGGAAATAAGATATAAATTACAATGGTTTTAATCTTTGAGGACAGAAATGATATAAGTAAAGGGCTGAATATTAAGTAGAGACATGGTAGTGGCAATTTTGTAATCTACCACATTGGTCCACAACACTTAAATTTGGTCCCAATGTTCCATCCCTAAATTGATGTTTCTTCATAAAGTGTTGTTTTGAGGTGGTAATTATAACTGCCAGATTATATGTTAAAAATTGGTTGATTTTCATAAAATAGTTAGAGTAAATACATTTCTTTCCCCTGAAGACAAAATTTACCTTTAGAAACTAATCTTTTCCATCCTTTCCTCCATGCCCCCCACCATTCTGTCTTTCCTTTCTTCTTCCCTGCCTTCCTTTCTTTCTTTCTTTCTTTCTCTCATTTTATCTGGAACCTCAAATTTACCTTGTGTGTCTTCATATGAAAACTACAATTTGGCAGCATCTCAAAACCAAGGGTTTATGCTAAAATTGTTCAATGAAAATCAAAAATTTACAAACTAAATATGATCATCTCCTTCCTTTTTGACAGTAAATTTTTTAAAAATATAAATTATCAATATATTTGAAGCTTTTGTTTCGTGACAGATACACTACAATAAGTAGATGGTACCTCAATCTTCCCTTTTTCTCTGTACATTTGATTTTAATTTATTTAGAAAAGAAAAACATAATTGATTTCAGTTTTTTCAGGCAGTAGGAGACTTTTCTAAAAATTCCATTCAACTGGATAATTGAGACTTGCACTTATAAAAATGTGTCCTACTTAGCAAGTATCCTGGGCAGCAATCAAGTGGTTAATAAAATACAAAACACTAAAATCTATATAGCACAAAAGGCCAATATCTTTCTATTCCTCATCAGGGAATTACAGAAACATCCTGACCCAGCTCTTTGGACACACAGGAGTTGCCATCCTGATTCGGATCCTTGATTAATATACTCTAGAATGATACATCTGGCAATGGCCTACATAGGATCTCTCTAAAGACTGGAGAAAAAATAGACTATTAAAATGGAACAATTATACTATCATATACTGTAACTTTTTTTTTGGTTTTCAGATACATTTTTAAAAAGGTTAAAAAAATTTTAATAATAAAATGTTGACCTCAAGAAAAAGTACTTCACTTCAGGAAAGTATTAAAAAAATGAAAACACATAATATTTATCATTTTATAGTTTCTTTTAGAAACTTAAACTAGTGTTAAATGTGTTTATACAATAATTGAATTTGATTAGGATATCTTTTGAAGGTTCAAATTTCCTTTTAACTTCTGAAATAAAGAATGTTCCCTAACACTTTCTGGACATGCATTTTTTTAAATAGGAGGAATATATACACACATATATATATATATATGAATGCACAGGGCTAGAAAGGGACAAAAGGAAAGAAAGTCCTTCATTCTCATCAAAATCTTTTCATATTCATTGCTCATTGGATTCTAACAATTGCTCTTTATGGTAAGTATGCAAGGTATTGCTGACATAATTTTACAAATAAGAAAGTAGCTATTATAATGTAGCAATTTCATTGGGCTCCAAAACTGTTGCAAACAGGACTCATGCCCATTGGGCATTTTTAACAACAAACATCTTTAGCTGAGAAAACAGCATAAACCCATACATTTGGACTGATTTACCAACTTCTAGCTTTCACATCTTGACAACTGAGTAAATACTCAACTTTTGCCAAATCAAGGTAGGATTGATTTCATTTTGCATCTAACTTGATCTGGATGGAAATAAAACACTTGGCTATGAAATATGCAAGATGTGCTGCCTAGACTTGCCTTGTAGGCCATTCTTAAGTCATTTACCTCGAAAAAGAAAAGAAAAAAACACTTGATTGAATGCTGGATTTATCTACCTATAATGTGTAAGTTGGAAGTATTCCTGCAACCTCCTTTGACTTTAACTGGTCTCTGAAGACATAACTTATATAGAAAGATGAAATGTAAAATGTAATAGTTTGAAAAATTTAAAAAGAAAATCATGAATTTGTAAAACTTTTTTTTTTTAAGAAAAGATTATAAAATGTGAGAAAAATAACATAAAAGACCTATATAATTAGAAAAATAATTATTTGGACTGAAATGTTGTTTAATAATTTAATCTTTTATAAAAGATATCTGTGTAGCTGAAAGTTATAAAATCATGCAATCATTTTTAAATTATTGTGTCCCTCCAGCCATCATATTAGAAATAATAAGATCCAAATGATTTTAAGTGAAATCAAATTTAAGAAACTGAAGAAATTGGATTTATAAAATTTGACTTTATTCATCATTTCCAAATAATATATATAGGACTCACATCCACTCTAGCCTATCTGTAATTCCTCTAAGTTAAACCTTAAGAAATAAAGTATGAAAAAGCAATGTAAAATATTTAACCGAATCAGAATCTCAAGATCTAAGCATTCTTTAGAGAAGATACTTTGTATCCTAACTCCTTGATATGTATATTAATGTAAGTGAACAGATATACCAAGTTTCTTTAAAAATTTTTTTTACTTCGAATACTGTTTCAGTTCACAATTAGTTATCATACTGAATTGAAAAAAAAAAAAATGTTGGTCTGCATTCAGGTGTTCACCTTTATTATTTCAATGAGCACTAACTTTCTTGGTATTTGAAAACCATGGAAATAAATGAAAGTGGAAATCTTAACAACAGGCACATCCCTGGAGATAAGTACAGAAACTATAACCTCCTATCCAGGCTGAGTCATGGATTTCTTTTTGACTATGGAAAAGCTGAGAAATTCCACTGTCTTTATCTCTTCTATTGGAAAAAAAAAAATCTTTATACTTCTTATATCTATGTGTTTGTGAGAGAAATGGGCATACAATAACTTGATTCTAAAACAAGTTCAAATAAATAAAAATCCAAAGGTTTTACAATGTGCTTCACCTTACTGCTAAAGACATATAATATATAATAAAATGTATAACTTGTTTTTTAATTGAAATTGTACTATTTAAAATGAGATTTATGTTTATAAGCTGAGCTGGGAAAACTAACCAAGCTCTTTTTCTCCCCTTTGAAAGGGAAGGCTTGACAGGGTGACTAAAAAAGGAAAGAGTAAGAATGAAAGAAAAATAATACTCAATCTAAAATAAGTGAATATTAAAATACAAGTTAATTTGTGTTCTTTACATCTTCTTTACATGTTGCTACTTTTAGAGATGTGTTCCAATAAAAGGATATGAAATACATATAGCATTTTAACATTCTCAGATGTAGCTCTTATATATGGAATAAAACATTTGAATTACTATAAAAGCAGCTGAATTAGTTTATGGCACATCTTAACTCATTTTACTACAAAAGTTTTAAAAGTCTTTTTTCATTGTGAATATAGTTCCTAAATGCCAGCTTAGTTAACTTCAAACGTATTACAATATTTAAAAAAGTAAAACTTCAAATTACTACAGATATAATTAACTGTTGATAAACCAAGAGAGCAGTTAGTTAATATAACATTCAATTGATGTATGGAAATAAAAACTGTCAGTATGCTTCCTGGCATGGGTAAGAAATTGAGACTCTCTCATTTATTTATCCATAAAATTGCAGACAATTTAATAATAAGCATAGAACTGTTAAGGCATGAAATGCTAAATATCAGTGTCTGGTTACCAGAAAATAGAGGATGAAAAGAAATAGTAAGAGAAAATGTTATCCGCCTGCACCATGAAACATTATCAAGTTGAAATTATCTTCCTGATTTTATAAGCATTTTAACTTCCTGTTCTCACTGGCATTTATTAAACCATAAGTCACCTTAAATTGGTTTACTTGTATTAAAATTTAATAAGCTCTAGTATAATTTCAAAATAGAAAGACAGTCTGATATGCATTCAATAGTTTTGCCTTCAATTCAAAAATAAAGTACCTATATTAGTCAGCATAACAATAATGTGTTTATTAATAGGCAAAGGCAAAATATGTAAGGAAACTATACATTCATACTGGCAGCAACTAAAATTATCCTAGATAGGCCACTGTCTCCATGAATTAAAATTTAAATAATTTCTTTCTCATGGATTCCCTTTCAACTTACCCATTTCTACTTCTAAATACACAAGGGAGATGTGTAAAGCTATTTGTAAAGCTTTTAAGCTTTTAATTGATGTGTACACATACTACATCTACGAGTACCAAAAATAGCTTACATTCTTTTTTAAAAATTAAAATGTAAATGTTAAAAGCTTTAACATTAAAAAATAATCTCAAAAGAGGCAAATAGAGTAATACTTGGTTTACTACCCACTTTTTATGTCTCCATGGTTCTTATGTTTTTGGTTTTCTCCATGATTACCTTTTATCTCATCATTTAAAAAAAATTATCTATTATTAGGTTGGTCATAAGTTCAGATTTGTCCTGAACTATTTGTCCTGAACTATTTGTCCCAGTGAAAGACTTAAAAGTGTCCCTTTCATCCTCAAAAATTAGCCATTTTGAAGAATAAATTATATGATCATCCTACTAAATATTTTCACTATGTGCTATAAACTATAAAAATGGTCATGTATTGAGTGAATTGAGTTCATTTTAAATGAACAAAAAGTTTGCTTCATTTTTTTCTATTTCTTTCACTTAATAACAGAATTTTAGCTGAAATAATTAAATATTTCTTCATAATTACTTCATATTTAATTTTGGTAAACACTTTTTGACTAATGAATTGGTAGTTACCAAAGAATTATTAATTTATTATACTTCCAATGAGCAAGAGTTAAAGAAAAAATATGCATATTGCAGACACTATTCTGAGGCTGTAATTTTTAACTCAAATGCATGTAATTTAAATGTCTGTAAAATGATTCTGCCAAAATGTTGATACTGCATTTAAAAATCACAAGGGATACCATTTTCAAAGGTTATACAGTTATACTGTCAAAGGAAGGGCATACAATATAGCTAGTTAGAGTAATGTAATTAGTGAACATGCTGTGCTTAGATTATCATAAAAACTATACCTGGCACAAGATAAAGACTTCATGATTTATATCACACATAAATGATACTACAAACGAGTTATATTTATGGATTATGCATTATATCAAATGTTTCTACTCATGAAAATTTTCAGTTTTATTGAGATGTCATACTCTTTCATCATAAGTATACATTACATATACATTTCACCTGATGAAATTCATGATTTTACTTGTTTTCACCTTTCCTATTTAGTTTCAGTCGCCTAATTTGATTTAAAAAAAGGTATATGACTCTTGAATATTATGGCAATAATTTTAGGTTTTCTAAACTGTTTTATTTAAAACTTGAACTCCCTTACACATCATTAAATGGTCTCCTTACATTCTAATTAGATGAAGAACCTTTAAATATAATCTCCTACACTCTTTACTACGGTAAGATGATATTATAGTAATTCTTAAAAATTATCCTAGATTCTATTAATTTACCTGATACTGCTTTTGTGTTGCCACTTTTAGAGGTGTGTTCCAATAAAAAGATATGAAAAGCATATGTTTTTACTAATTTGTAAAAACACTTGTGCCCAAATAATGCCAACAATATAGCAAAAATCCAGCATTAATATGGATAGGATGCTAGTCTAAATATTAAAATAATTATTTTTCATACATGATTTTAAAACCTAATAAATATGATATATAAAAATCTAATTATATTTCCTTCTTAAGAGTATTTTCTTTTTGGCAACTGGCCTGGTTATGTGAAGACTCTGAAGAATCTATAGCCTATTAATTTTACTTTAACTTCCTATGCAGTTATTGTTTTCATCAAGAACATTTAAAACTATTCATATCCTTTAAAACAATAATTTCACTTTTAGTGTCACTTCTGAAGAAAATAATTAGAGATCTTATTTTAAGACATATGTTTGCACCTGATGAAGGTGGAGGACAATCTGTTATGTGTGAAGACTTAGCTCCACTGGGGGAGCTCCCTCCACAACTTCAGCCTTGGACAGTAGTGACAGAGGGGAACAAGAGGACACATCATTATAGAAGAATTTGTGATATTTATCCTTTTGTGTGGACAAAACTTTCATTATTCTTTCATTCATGGTCAAATTGGGAGTTTAATATTTAGTTATTTTATATATTTTAATCATAATATTTTAAATTGCTGAATCCAAATGAAAGGCACTGTACAGGTCAATAATGAATGCAAACCTTCTTTTTAAATTTTTTTCAAGCAAACTCCTTCATAGCTACTCCTTTGATAATGTAATTTTAGATTTTTTAAAAAGTGAGTTATCTTCATTATTAAAGAATGAACCTCAAGGGCCAGTCAAATCTATACAATGCAAATGTAAATCTAATTGAGATTGAGATTGTGTTTAATCTAATAGCTAGCTACTTCTAATTTGCACACACCAAAATAACTACAAAAACATTCTAAGAACCTCCACTGAAAGAAAACAGCTTGTTTCACACACCTGGGAATAAGTTTTAGTTCCCTTTTTCCTCACTCTTTCTCAAGTAATTGCTGGTGTTTTCTTGGTCACTTTCAAATTCCTTAATTCCAACCATTTAACCTTCTTTAAATGTTTCAGAAGTAATTTACTTTCCACTTTGAAATACAGAACATAAAGTTGTTTTAATAATGAAAAGTAGAAATGTAAATGAGAATAAAATAAACTACCTAAAATTGCATTTTATCAACTGAATTTGGAATTGCACGATGTGCCATTTTTGACTTCTATTATAACCATTATTTAGCTATTCTGAATACATAGTAGAGATTACTCATTTAGTGATGGTCTGGCAGTTGGGAAACTTCCTATTTTGCTTCTAACACTTAGTTATGCATTTAAAGGATGGGGCTCACTATGTTCTTAAGAGAAAATGCTGGAATTTCAAATAAAACACAATAATCATAACAAAAAGATTTGTGAAACAGACCACAGTGCATTCCAGGCTGAAAAATTTTAAGTATCCCTTCTTGAGTGTTCAAGAAGTTTTCAAATTATTTAATCATAGGCCATATTTCAAGGAAATAAACTTTCACTTTGCCTTGAGAATTCAAATATATGTTATTTTCCACTATCTAGTTTAACACTATTAGCAATGGTAGTTTTAAAGTCTGAACTTTACATTATTTTCATATTTCCAAATCTAGTTTTTTATATTATATCTCTTCTCTAAATTATCCAGACTTTGTTTCTCCTACAGATGTCATATCCATCTAATTGCCAAATGTTGTTACTTATTTGCAAACTATCTCAAACCTTCATATTTTCATTCATACTGACCACCACATAAATTCTGGTCCATATCACTTTATATGGGAAATAGACCCAGACTGACCCCTTTGACATCATCTTTTCTCTCCTACAATTTGTCTGTGGAGTCATTGAAAAAGCTTTTCTAAATGATCGCATTAATTATATTGTGCTTCTCCCTTATATTTTTGATGGTTTCTTACTGATCATTAAAAATGTTCAAATTCTCAGGTTGACATCCAAGGTTCTGCACAATTTGGTCTCAGTCCTTTTTTGCTAACGTTAGTAATTTTTAAAACAAATTAAAAATTTTTTAATTGTTTTAGATTTACAGAAAAAAAATTAGTTACCACAGAAAGTTCCAACTACTGCACGACTAGTTGGCTCTATTAGTGACATCTTATATTGGTATGGTACATTTGTCACAATTGATGAACAAATATTAATTATTACTGACATTATTACTAGCTAAATTCAACACTCTGTTTTTTTCAGAGATGAGATCTCCCTGTGTTGCTCAGGCCAGAGTGCAGTGGCAACATCATGACTCACTGCAACTTCAAATCCTGGGCTCAAGCGATCCTCCTGCATCAACCTCCTGAGTAGTTGGGACTACAGGTGCATGCCACTATGCCTGGCTAGTTTAGAAAATTTTTTCATAGAGACAGGTATCTCACTTTGTTGCCCAGGTTGGTCTTGAACTCTTGCCTTCAGGAGACGCTCCTGCCTTGGCCTCCCAAAGGGCTGGGTTTACAGGCACAAGCCACTATTCCTGGCCTAAAGTCCATACTTTATCGTGATTTCCTTAGTTATTACCATATGTCCTTTTTGTGTTCTAGGATCCCAACCACCATCTGACTCCACAACATTTTATTCTATATAAAATTGATTAAAATTTCATCACACAGATGACACATCCACAGGTAAGATAAATTTTCATTCCAACAAACTTTTATACTCAACTCCCATCCATTACCTGTTATTCATATAGTAGATTTAAAACAATTTTAGACTGATATTCATAACTAGCACAATATCAAACTACATATTTTTCCAAAAGCTTTGAAAACCCCAAACATTCACTGAGGGAAAGTAAGATTTAAGAGATCAGGAATTAGGCTTTAGGCTTGTTTGTACATAATTTCACACCTTCGTTCCTTATATAGTGGCACAAATAGCTGTTGACTCAATGCAAACTATATTTGAGAAGATAGAAAAAATGTACACCACATATGTAACAAACCCGCACATTGTGCACATGTACCCTAGAACTTAAAGTATATAAAAAAAGAAACATTAAAAAAGGAAAAGAATGTATACCATTTGGAAGAATCAGTAATGCTTTATACGTCAGTATTATTGCTACATAGATTTTACCTTGTCCAATATTTTTAATAAGTATTACATATTAAGAGCATAAAGACAATTATAAGAATTTACTTATAGTACTAAGGGACCAAGCTGGTTTTAGTCTCCCTCAAGTAAATTAGAAGAAAATTATAGATAACATACTAATTACTATCTACCACATCTATTTATCTTTGAAGATTTTAATAATAATTTATATGGCAACACACTATTGACTCAACTTCAATTTCAGTATGATATTGAACCAAAGCAAATAAAAAATCTGACTTCTTTTTAAAGTAATTCATAGTGCAGATAGATTCCCCCAAGGCAGAATTAATTACTATACTGTACTATTAAGTGAATTTGAGTAGTTTGGCATTTTTAAACAGTATCAGAAAAATTTGGTTATGTTAAAAGAAAATGATAGCATATCACTTAAACATTGATGGCACTAACACATGTATCAAGCATATTCAAATGAACTGGTGATACCTAAATAACAAATGTTGTGAAATGAATGTACATATTTATATTCATAACACCATAGTTCTAAAACCAATTAAGTAAAATACTTATCCTCTATTCATAAAGGCATAATACTCATAATGTAAAACCAATAACTTGCCCCATGGCTTTAAAAATCTGTTTCTTTCATTCTTTTCAACATTCAACATTTACAAAATGATGGTTAATGAAATATTGTCATATGAGCACAGAAATAATTAGGTTGATAAATAATGGGTTTTGAATACTTGTGTGCTAACAGATCTATGTGAAAATGCATTATTAATTAGGGTTTATACGTTTTGGAATTTTAAGAACAAGTTCCTAGCAACCTGGTATAATTTCCAGGCACAATTACACTATATTTGAGAAGTTAATAATATTCTGGTAGGTGTAGGCTAGGTATAATTTTTAAAATTTTAAAAAGCTTATGCCATTAAACTTTGAATATAAATATGTGCGTTTAAATAAAATGATGTATGTTTATATATGTGAATGTGTGGTTATAAAACAGAACATATATTTAGTAATCAAATATAGAAAGTCAAAATTGCATCTCATAAGAACAAATCTAGGAGGAGATTTATTTCTAACCTCTGGGATTCTATGTAGCTTAGTTTTTAAAAATCTCTGTACATTACAGAAGGAAAGTGTGAGCAGAAACATAGTGTTGTTTTCCTCAGTAAAAATGAAAGAAAGAAACTCGGAAAACTCTGGCCTCTGAAGATTCATTCCCTTAACTTTTATTATTTTAAATATGGGTTCTCCTATAAGTTTAAATTTAAGGGGATCTCACCTCATGCCTCAGAAGCACATTACCCCTCTCTTTAGAAACTATTTAATATGTGAGTACTTTGCTGCTATTCCTTTTCTTGGTGATGTCTTCTTATTGCTTTTAGCAAATCTTTCATTTCTATCATTACTTTCTACACATCTCAATAAATTTAGATGAACTTACCTAAATCAATGCATATATATGGCTAACTGAATCAGCATTTCACAAATAAATGCCCACTACTATCTAGATATTCAAATCGAATTATTTAATTAGAAATGTGTCTTCTGGGTACGGTAATAGAAAAGGTGGTTTCTGCATCTTGAGGAATCTTTACCAGCCTCACCTGAGGTCCTTATTATATTTACTTACAGGATAGGCTGTTATTTTGCTGATTTGTCTCTTGTGCTTCACAGTGTCAATTTGATTCACTATTTTCCTGAAGATGTCAGCTTACCATAATTTTTGTATAGACAATCAAAAGCTAACCTAAGCTTTTCTATCTTTCTCTCAAGACTACATTATATTCTGAGCATCTGCAGTCTCATATTTCAAGTAAAAGAGTCATACGTCTCAAAATGGATTGCGCTCATTCTTTGCAATGTCCCGATTATCTTTCCACCCTTTCTATTTAATCATTTGTTTCCTCTGCACATTGTTTTTGCCAGCCAATACTACTTAACAGCCCAACTGTATTGTTAAAACCTGATGGAAGTTCTTAATACTGAAAAACATGATCATTCTATCAAGGATTTCCAACTCCCTATCAAGATATTAAGGCCTTTATTCTCCAAATACAATCATCCCCGTGACTCCCTCTTAACTACCACCTAGGCTGGTTAGAACTTCATTATTTCTCACATGGGCTATGGCCACTGCGAAATAATAAAAATATTTATGAAATTAGAATTAGACATCCTAGGCTAAAATTTTGGCTAAGTCACGCAAAAGCTCTAGTAACCTTAGAATGGTTATTTCCTCTATTCGAAATGAAAATAAATATGCCTATCTCATGAAACTGTTGAAATTTTTGTATGTTCCCTGAAGTAAGTTAGACAAGTGTACGTAATTCCGTTCTTTGGATAGTCATTAAATGTTGTATCTGCTTCTGACTTCAACAGAACTGCCCTAAGGCTTAAAAATTATTACTAGTTTGATATCATGTAATTTCCTAGATCAAGATCTTTTAACATTTACCCACTGTTGACTTCAGGTTTTCTAAATTCTTCTGCTTAACCCGTGGTCTTAATCCTTGATCAATCTATTTTTCTTTTAAACTAATCACTGGGAATATATTGGAGATTAACAGAAGTATTTTCTTCCCCATACAAAACCTGCAGACTGCTGGTGGGGACAAGTTGGTGCAACAACTACAACAACAACAACAAAACAGTCTCAGCACTAGATGCTTCTTTCCTAAGAAAGAAAAGAAGAAAATGCCTCAATGGCTGGTTGTAGAGTGAGCTAGCAGGCATGACAGAGAGGATTTTTTGGCCAAGGTTAAAAGTTTACATTGTTTTGGAAGTGTTGTGCATTGTAATCGGAAGACTGAAATCACCTAATTTACATCACAAGTAGATCACTTCCTTGCCAATTGTTGGTGAGTAAGTAACAGGACAACAAAGAAAACATATAACAAACTGAGAGGGTATTTCGAGAAAAAAGGGTAGCCTGGGTAGGGATATACACCGGGGGTGAGTGAACTGAAGAAATTTCCAGTAGAACTGGGGGATGGTAACAAACAACACGGCTTAATGACAGATGTTAGCCTGAGGAAGAGAAAGGATATAGTAATTCCTTTGTTTCTAACTGGAGTGACTAGGTAAATGGTAGGATTATAAGAAGGAAGATGGCTGGGGAGGGCTTGGGATAAAAGTGAAGATAAAATCCTGGCAGGTTTGGGATGGAGAAAACAAAATAGAATATAACCAAGCATGTGGGTTTTGTTGTTGTTGTTGTTGCGGCTCTATTTTAATTGTGCAAAAACTTTGATTAAGTACCTAGAGAACTCTGAAATGTCTTCTGAATACAGATGGACTACAGTGTTTGGCACATTGTAGAGTCTCATTGAAGGGGAATTAAATATATGTGTATAATATAGATATCTTGGAAGAGTCTGAGATGGTTCTAAATATAACACCCACACTAGCACTTAATAAATACAGAATTTAAAAAATAAAAAGTGATCTTATTTATTGCTCAAAATTAGCAGAAGTACCATTTGGCACTGAGAGGCACTGAATTGGGAGATAGACCCTACATTTAGAATTCTCTTATTATACCTTGCTTTCACCAGTGGTTATATATTAATAAGCTAAGCTTCATATATAAGGGTGGTTTTAGGGGCATATAGAAATTAAATTATTTTTAAATGATATTAATGTGTTAACACAAAGCTTTTTGTGTCTTCTATCCATTTTCAGTAAGACTGATCAGGGTTAACTGCAGAATCTGTAGCAATAAACTAGAAATTGTTCTGGGTAAAGGCAAGTCATCTACATAAGCACCAAAACCAAACCAAAAAACAAAAAACAAAAAACAAACCAAAAACCAGATATGAGTCTCAGGAGTAAATGCTAAGCAAGGTAAATCAAAATAATAATACTAATAAACAATCACAATTAATCAGTTGACTAAAGGTGGTGCTGAAGTACTCTCGATAAATCTTTGAACTTAGTTATAAAGAATCAGGTTAAACTCACCTTTTAAAAGTAACATATCTTAATTCTAACTTAGAAATATTGATATAACTGTTCTACAAACCCTCCTTTGGACATCATTATCTAAGACTGTCAATAAGTAAAAGGGATGAGAGTGGAAAGAGTACAGACATAGCATAAGACAGACAACTGCTGCACTGCTAAAGGCATCAAAATGGGCAAGTTACCTCAGTTCTCTAATGCTCAGGTTTTCATCTCTTAAAGGTGGTAACAGCAATATCATCAACTTGAGAGATGTGTTTAAAAGCACTTGCTGCCACGCTTGACACATAGTAGATGTTTATTAATATCTTTCTTTAAATTACCAATTATTACTAGCTGATCTTTGTTGTCTGATTGAATAACTTCGTATGGTTTGTCGTATATTTATCCTTTTTTAAGAATTTCAGTAGGAATTATATTTAACATAGGAGTGTCAGCTCTGCTGTAAAAATGAGTGGGAAAAATCAACTTTGATTATCCTCAACAAATAGAAATCAATATTACACAACATTTCTTCTGAGTTATGCTTTTTTTCAGAATAATTTCAATAAAAGTCTTGGACACAGCAATTAAATGACATGATACTATAATATACAAAGTTTAGAGAGTTTTAAACATGACACTGTCCTTTCGAAACTTGATGAATGATCAGCTTGGCCATCAAGTTATTTGCATTTCCAACCCTCCTCAGGTGTATCATTACATAGTCATTCTAAGGCAACAACCTGACTAGGTAACCACACTGAAAATAAAGTTTTTTTGCTGTCTGTAAAATAAGATTTAAACTCGTTAGTATGGCATTCAAAGTCCTTCATAATCTGACCCCAACACATTCTTTTGGTCCAATTTAACTCCATTAAAACCCTATACTCCAATAAAAATATTTTGATTTATTTACCACTTCTAAATTATGCTACGGCTTGCTACATCTTCAGTTCTTTAGTATCCCATCTTTAAACACTCAATTCACTTTTTAAATTACTGTCAATTTTTGTAATTTTTATATTTTCATCTGATAGAGAGTCCACTTTCAAGACCCTATTACAAGCTCGTGTAATTTGTGAAGTCATTCCTTATTTGCTTCTCTAACAAAATTAATTATATATACATACACACATACATATATATGTAAAAGATATAACATTTACCTAATGGAATTACAGATCGATAATAGAGAGTTGATATCCTCAAAGACAAAGCACTTCAAAGGCAAACAGTGTCATATACATGAGTGTTGAAGTAATATTTACCAAATTACCTTATCCGTGTATTAATTAATGATAATGAGATCCGGCTCTGAACAAACATCAAAACATAACCCCATGAGTAAAGGAAATATTCTCAGATTTATATTTACTTAAGATGTAATCTATTGTCTATTGTTTTCTAACAGAGTGGAGTAATGATTGCATACATCATGAAGTTATTCTGTATGCATTAAAATTTTCTCAGCTTTTCTTGCCATCTCCCATTAAATACTACAAATACTCTTAGCTTGTAAAGGCAAAAGGTCAGATATCTGTATAAAGAATATTATGTAATGAATACAGTAATTCAAATTAGAAAGAAAATGACTCCGAACAAAAAACAATTTCATCTTTCTATATGAATTCTCAAATCCTCAAAGAAAATAAAATCTAGGGCAGACAAATCAATTTCCATGAAGTATATATTTTGTTTTAAAAATAAACCCAGTGTCAGAGGTAAGGGTGTATTTATTATTGGTCTGCAGATCCTAAAATTGCTATTCAAAATGATCCTATGCTGTGATTGTACATTACCATGTGCCTAGATTACTTTTTAGCCTAGACTAAATAGTCCATCATCACTTATACTCCTTTTTTTTTTGTATTCAGTCCAAAGATTCCTAACTGCACAATTCTATTACAATTTCATAGAATATTGGATTAAATAATGTATCTTGGTAGTAAATTTTTTTATTATACAACTCTTTAAATCATCATCAATATAACTTGTCAAGAATTTTAAAAAGGAAAAGCTGTAACATGCAAATTAAATATAAGACTGCATATTCCTTATTCATAATTTTAAAATAAAAAAATCCATATCTCGAAGTAACTTTGTTACTTTTTTGGTGAATAAAACTGACTTGAACTGTCATAGGTTGCCCCATTTAGTACGAGTATTCAGATTTTTCACTACACAGTGTTAATGTGTTTGATTATGGATACTGCCACAGAATCCAGTGGAAATGATACATAATGTATGTATATGTACTATAGCACCTTTCTAAGATCAGAAAAATTCTTAACTCTGGAAAGCATAGAGTTTCAATAATTATAGGCCTAAATATCATAATATCAATTTTCAAAATCCATGAGAACTATGAAACTGAAAAGTAAAGAAAAAATTAATTTTAGCATGTTAAAATATTTGGTTTGATATATTCCATGCCCCTAATTCTTTTTTTTTTTTTTTTACCAATCATAAATATGAAATAATGGCCACATGTGTTTTTGACACATGTGCACCTTGTGGTAGAATATCTTGGTAATTTTCTTAGATTCTCTGAATTTTTACATATCTGAGTGTCATTTATATAAGTGCTTATGTGAAATAAGAGATCCATGGACTTTGCCCTGCACTTTATAGAAAAGATTACAGCCACCTATTATAAACTACCAGTAATTGTTTACCCTTTTCTTCCACATCTATGTTTATGTTTTCAAATTTATTTCTTCATTCCTTTCTTTACAGAAGAAGAGTTTATCTTTACTTTAAAGCTAGCCTCCCCATCATGCTTCAGTTAATATCCTTTTTCTAGCCCAGTCCTTCAATATTTCCTCCTAATTGGATCAGCTACTTCAGTATATTGACACTCAGTTTTCTTGAATAGTAAAACCTTTTTTCATTCATAGCACTATCTTCCTTAGCTACCCCAGCTCCCTCTCCATTACTTGCTATGTTTTCTTTGAAACAGGAGGAAACTTTCTGTCTCCAATCTCTGACCATAGTTCCTTGGCATATCCCTCTTTAAAAAAACCTATTTATCATATACGATATGATGTTCTGAGGAGTGTGTGTGTGTGTGTGTATATATATATATTCACACATTGTGAAATAGTTAAATCTGGCTAATTAAAAATTGTATTACTTCACATAGTTATTATGTATGTAGGGAGAACACTTAACATCCACAGTCTCTGCATTCTTCAAGAAAACAATATATCATCTTTAACCATAGTCACCATGCTGTACAAAAGATCTCTTGAACTTATTTCTTCTAACTGTAATTACATATCCTTTGACTTACATCTCTCTAATCCTCTAGCCCGGCCTCTCAACCACTTCATTTTGACTCTCTACTTCTGTGAGATCAGCTTTTTTGGATTCCACATGAGTGAGATCATGCAGTATTTGAGTTTCTGTGCCAGGATATATCCTTTCGAAATCTCTTATCTTTTAACATCTTAACTCGTGTCATGGAAATCAGGAGTGACCTGTCAGTTGTCAGATTGTGTAGTTGTTTCGTGAACTTCATTCTGTTAGATTTCTCTAAAGAACCGACATTGTGTGTTTTTGCCTAGCTTCGGCCACTGTGACTGTGTAGCTTCCTACCCCTTTCCTTCCTTACTGACTGTGGCTTTCCTCTTCTTGCTGATAACTCTTCTGTCTCTGTCTATTCTCCTCTGAACACATCAAACAATTCATTGAAACATTTATATATATATCTTCTATATTTCATGCTTGTTTATGCTGTGTAAGTTCCTCCTTATCTCTCAAAGTAACATTCTGTTCATCTCCTAAGTCCTAGCTCAAATTTTAACTCTTACATGAAATCTTCACTAAATAAGTGTTAGCATTCTATCCCTCCTCTTTAAAAGCCCCAGAGTTTTTCATTTATACCTAAACAACAATACATTATTTTCTACATTTTACTATATTTTCAATGTATATTTCATTTTCAATACTAGATTGTAAATTCTTTGAAATAGTTTTCATAAGTCCCAAGAGAGTCTAGGGAATTTGCTAGGAATCCTCACTGGAATGTAAGCTCTATGTGAGCAGGAATGTTTGTTTCACTTACTACTCAATCTTTCACACTTGAAACAGTATCTGTCGTGGGCCAGAAGTGCAATATACATTTGTTGAACAAACATTCAACATGACAACTAAGACAGTCCTGTATGCATAGTGGGCACGAGACAACAAGTTAGTTAAAAATGCAAAACATATTTTTTCAAGTAAATGCTTCTTCTTTCAAAATAGTGAGTTTGAAAAGTTCAGACTGCCCTCTGAACTAGTTTGTGAATCATAAAATACAACCAGCTCAGTATATTTTATTCTAAACAGACACAGCATTATTCAGCTAATATATTGACGTAATTTGGCTATCAATTATACTTGGCTGGAAATGAAATCTAAAAACTGTAAGTTTCAGTGAAATATCTCATCTGGGGGTCTCTAGATTTTGGATTCCCATAGAACATACTGAGTATATTTCTTGGCAGGCTGAACTATTACTGACCTCTTCCTCTTCCTAGCTTCTTAGTGTTGTGTTCTGTGGGATTACGTTATGAACCCTATTATCTTTACCCTATTATCTTTTCTCCCAATATTCTTTCTCATTAATTTACTTGGATTTAAGTATGGTTCTATGCCAATAACTTGCAAGTTTATATCTCCTGACCTCTCTGATTGCCAAACTGTGATTGCCAGCTGCCTCTTCTGATACTTCCATATGGGTGCCTCAGACATTTCTAATTAACATGTCTAAATCTAAACTCTTCTTTATAATGCCCAAATGTTGTTCCTGCAGTGACCTCACCCTGTCTTCACCACCTTAGTAAACTGGACTATTGTTTAGGAAGCTACTTAAGTCACAATTCTAAAATACAACAACACATCAAGTTTTATACTACCTGATTGTTTTCTGAAGGTTTTCTCAAAGATCTGGTTAAGGGTTTTTTTTTGTTGTTGTTATTTTTTGTTTTTCCTAGAATCCCTGGAAAAAAATTTCAAATGTTCCACACTACGGAGTCAATTTTAATAAACATATAAGCATTGGACATTAAGAGATAATTAACACATACATAACATTAAAAACTTAATTAAGGCAATAAATAATTCAATTAGTATTCCATTTAGTTAGACATTAAGTCATTTTTTTCCTTTAGAATTTCTTATTCCAAAAGCTAATTTCAAATAGAATGCCAAGCAATCCATTATCATTATAAAAGTAGTGGTATATATCAAAACCAGTTTTTAATCATTTACTTTGTTCATTCCTCCTACCTCTTCACTACTCTGGACCTCATTTTCTCTTGCCTTGGACTACCTCCCAAGCTTCCTAATTTATTCCTCTCTCCCGACATATTTCCAGAAACATCATCTCTTTAAAATGCAAGTTTGCAATGTTACCTCCTGAGCACCCCAATGGCTCTCTATCAGACTTTGCATCACTGGGCTTCCAGCCACCTCCCTAGTCTCGTATCTGCCATTCCTAGTCTCACACATCGCTACTCATCTGCACCTCACAGCAGCTTGCCATACACTGGTTCACTTCATCTGTGCTTCTGAGTGTTTCCTGTCATCCTCCTCCTCTGACTACTCTGCCAAGTGTGCGAAGGGTCTGCTCAAATGTTTCTTACTCCACAAAATCTCTTTGATTCCCTAAATCTGGGCTGGGTTTTCATTCTACATGAATTTTGTGGACATATGTCTCACTGCACTGACCTCATAGTTTACATGTCAGATTCTCTTCAGATTCTCTTATGACAGTGTGCGCTCCCTGAAAACCCAGTCTGCGCCAAAGCTCATCTTTGTATTCAATGGTATAGCTGTTTATTTTAAAACAGTGAATGAATAAACGAATGAGTTAAAAGCTTTCCTGTTTCCATGATTCCCTACAACACTAAGGAAAGAATCAATGAGCAACAGATAAGAGAAATGGAGATATTGTTCACAGACTGACAAAATATATACATCCTAGTGTTTGGTGATAGTGCAGTAGTGTCAGTGGGTACATCTGAGCTTTCATTCAATCTATGTTAAAGGATCAAGAATGAAGCTCTCAAAAATGACCACTTACATCTTCAGATTTCCTCCAGGTAAGGAAATAAATGGTGCTGCTACAGGTTTGATGTGCCTATTTGGAGACTTTGAAGTCTCTATTGTGTGTTATGGAAATGGCTTGGTAGGATGGAAAGAGTCCTAAAGTGGAAAACTACAAACCTGGAACTAGTATTGCCTTTGCCACTAACATGAAGACTCAATGGAAACTGTTTTCTTACTTATAAAATGGAGACATTATACTTCAAGATTTCTTCTCACCATAATGTTTTGTAATATGGCTTTTAAAAGAACAGAGCACTTCTAATATTGGAACATGCTCTCAAAGTAAAATAAGAGAAAATTTCTGGGGAATGTTTTGGACCTATTAAATTAACAAAATTATTTCCTTAAGTTCTTAATTAACTGATGCTGATAACTAGTCTGAATTTTAATAGTGTATGGGTACACTCGTAGTTTTATAAAAGTGTACTTAATAATAGTACATGATTTGTCTTAATAAAAAATGAAAAATGTAGGCACAGTGGCTCTAGCTTGTAATCCCAGCACTTTGGGAGGCTGAGGCAGAAGGATTAGTTGAAGCCAGAAGTTCAAGAGCAGCCTGGCCAATGAAACAAGACCCCGTACCTACAAATAAATTTGAAAAATTAGCCAGGTGTGGTGGTGTGTGTTTGTAGTCCTAGCGACTTTGAAGGCTGAAGTAGGAGGATCACTTGAGGCCAGGAGATCAAGGCTGAAATGAGCTGTGATTGCAATATTGCACTCCAGCATGGGCAATAGAACGAGATTCTGTTTCTAGAAAGAAATAAAATGAAATAAAAAAATAAAACAAAATATTATCATTATAATAAAATCTAAAAAAGGAAAATTCTCTGACGTGTTGAGATATTTACTTGAAAAATACAATAATTATAAGGCAGGAGAAGGCTTTTAGGACTTTTGGAAATACGGTCCCAGCATTCCCTAATTTTATTCCCTAATTTTAGCAAAAGCAAGATATTCTCAAAATCACATGAGTCCATGGTAAATCATGCAACACTTGTTAGGAGGCTTTACAATGAGCAACAAATATGAGAAACATAAAATCTCTCTATTTTCATGATACCAGCTGCTGGATTCTAGAAGCAGATGTTTGCACATGTGAAAAATATATTGAAACTTTTAAAGTTAGGTAAACCATGGGGCAGTTGCAAACTTTGGTAAGCAAAAGTAAACTGAAGCTGCATACAATTTGGGAAAAACACTTTATCCAGAAAACATAAACAGAGATGAATTTTGAAAGTCTTGAAAGATAGCACAGGAGGGTGCAAAAGTTGACACTGAGATCCTATTAGATAAATGCATTCTAGTAAAACCTTACAGGGATTGAAAATAATTGGAAATCCTGGCATATAGTGCAGTTTCTTACATGCCACCTATGTGAATTACAAAGCAACAGTGTCCTTAAAATTTCTAAGTATTTTTTTTCCTGATATTAAACATTCAATAGTTTCTTCCTGTCCCCCATATATGATAGTAATTTTCTATTTCCTTCCTAAGACAAATTTACTATTAATAAGCTTACAGCAGCATTTCCTTTGAAAATTGTTTTCAGAGACCGGCAGGTGGCCACTACAAGGAGGGACACAGTCATCACCTTCATGTTCTTGGTTACGCGGAAGTGGTTTTGTGGCAGGCCAGGTCCCACTAACAGCTGAACAGCAGGTCTCTGTGACAATGGTCTCAGCACAGATTGAGTGGTTAGGTTAAATATTAAAAACTGAAAGAGCCGGTGCCCCTAAACAAAGGCTGGAATGTAACAAAAGTCCATCAAGAGTCTTGAGTAGGCCTTTCCTGGGCCTTAAAGCATAACAAGATAATAAAGGAATTCTTAACAGGACAAGTTTGATTAAACAGGTTTTATTAGGGGTCTGAAGAAACTTCTCAGACCTCCACAAACCAATTTTATTGGAATGTCTGAAGGAACTTCCCAAACCTCCATGATTTAGCAGGAGACAAGATGAGGGTAATCACCCCTGGCACCCGGACCCATCTAGATTAAGTAAATTTACTGAGGCTCCAGAGGAAGGTCTTCAGGACTCTGACCTGAGTTACAGATTAGAAGAAGTCAATCACTTATGTCTTTGGACAAATGCACACTTACACATCGGCATAAGCTTTGAAGGTTTACAAGCTCTGGAAAACTTTGTAATTTTGACTTAGTCTGGTGATATTTTCTCAGCCTTTTCCCTGTACCCGGTTACAGAAATAAACTCTCTTCTTTCCCAGTTCATCTGCTTCTTGCTGTTGGGCCACAGGAATAAGCATCTAGACCCTCTCTTTGGCCTGGGAAAAGTTTGACTGTTGTCTGTTATGGGAAAGTCTGGGAAAAGGCCTCGAATCATTAACTGGAAGAGTCAGAACTGCAGTAACCATTCCACAGACTAGAACACAGAAAGAAACAGTTCTACTACTTTTTTATTTAGTGTCAGTTATAAGGAAGATTGTAAAGTAAGTGGTTTATGTTCAACACCTTATACCTCTAGCTCACTAACTTCACACAATCTGAATGTGTGGTTCTACACATTCGTCCCCAGGTGGGCATGAGCCTCGACTTCTATTTCCTTGCTATAGCTTTCTTAAATAGTTCCTTCATGGTAAAATACAGGTTGTAGAAAGTTTTTTAATTGGTTTCATTTCCAAACATAATTCGAAATATGATGAAATTTCAGTTATTATATGGTGAATTAGAAAGGGAAAGTTGATGGAGTGAAACTCAGAGCCTCCCCCACCCCCACCTCTAGGCAACTGTGAAATTACATAACAAACACTGCTGTCATTTAAACTAGCCTAAGCCTATTTTGATTAAGGTGCCCCCAAGCAAAATACAAATACTAACTTAAAGAAACAAACAAATATTTATTAGCTTTACTTTCTGTGATTTTCTAGAATGTTCTCTAGGAAAAAAAAAAATCCTTAAGAAAGGAATTTAGTCTTAAAACTGGAATTCACTAAAGCAAACCAAAGATATTTGATATTTCTATCACCGTCAACTTTCCATGGATTTTAAAAATTGGATTTGAATCGGGAATTTCATTATGCAATTTTTTAACTCAATGTAATTTGAGAAGATAGATTTTCTAACAGTAGAGGCAGGAGAAGGAAGCCATAGGATTAAATAGAAAACTAGAAATTACAAGGCAATTAAATAAAATGAAAAAATGAGAAAGAATTCAAATGGCAATCCCTGGGAAGCAGAGAAGTCCTTGAATCCAGTCACAGGGGAAGGGACCAACAGACGGTCACCCAAAAGGGTGATGTTAGAATTGGTTGGTACACAGGTTGTCAAAGGAATTATCATGTACAATTCTATTCCACTAGCTTCAGGCTTCAAGGAGTTGGTTTCAGTCAATTATAAAGATAGCAGAAGGCTGATCATCTTTGGAAAATTGGGAACTATCACTTAGCCATCATTAAGGAGCTCAGAGAAATTGCTGGTAAGCATTTATAAGGACTGTACATTTATTATTTAGAAATCAATGGAGACTACTAAATTTTAGAAAATGCTTATTAAATCTTTTCATGAAGAAAAAGTTATTGCTAACAATCAAAATAATTTACAGGGCTTCTAATGGATAGAAATTCATAGGTACAATACTTACTTAAAGAAGCTAAAGTGTGAATAATATTCCAAGGCTTAAGAAAACATTAGCTTCATAAACTTTTAAAAGAGTTGTATTATTTATAAAAACTATCTGTGGCTCTTCTTTACAGAACTAATACTATATTTATTTTCATTAGATTTTGGTATAGATCAGTTTATCTTCTTCCAAAATATAAAATCAATTAAAAAAATCAAATATATTTTTCTCAATATTCCACGTTTTTCTTTTCCCATTTTTAAAATAAACAATACTTTATTAGGTAAAAATACATATTTACCTTTTTTATTAAGTAATATGCTATTATGGTACTATACAACTTCCAAAACATTTGGAATTTTTAAATCTACCTACCTACTGTATTTTATAAAGGATGAAGGGGAGGGTATGGAGAAAATCTAATTAACTAATAGAAAACTAGGGCACAAACATGCAATAAAATGGAAATTAGGTACATTCTTTGAATTTTTTTCCATCACACTAAAAGAAAAAATAACCTCTTTCTACTAAAGGGTTTATTAACATTACATCCTTAAAGCTGTCTTCAGCTCTAGTACAGTATATCACACCTTCAATTAGCTGCTGAATTCTTTTAAATTATCTTGCCAAAATAGTGGGCAATACATTACCTTTGGTATGTATTTGTAATTAAACTAATGGCAACAAAAATACGCAAATATCAGGAATGGAGCAAATAGAAAAAATTTCACCGCACAAAAGATGAGAAACAAAGTAATATTTGAACTAACAAAATAAAATCTCAAAAGGCCTAAGTCATTTCCAAATAAAGGAAAACCATTATTAACAAAGAAAGTATTGAAAATGTGAAGATTATTTTTGAAATTGATTTTCATTTCTAAATTAAAGAAATATTTCAATTTAAATATAAAACATTTTTCTAAAATGAGATCATTTTAGTTGGAAAATAATCTAATAGAAAAATATAAAACATAATATACTACTGAATTTTAATCGAAATCTATGTAATGCACTGCTACACATTTTTAGTGAGAGAAAAAGACTGATAAACACGTCTCCTTTCATTTGGCTCTAGTTTTTTCTCATAAGAGAAAATTTACTTTTGCTTTTTGGATCATTTTGAAACTATTAAAATTAGGGTTTAATATTTAAAATCTACATGAAATAATGATTTGGATATGACTGCCATCATCTCTCATCTATAAATAAAGTTGTTATATATATGTGTGCTTGACTTCATTGTGGAATTGTCTCTCATGATGTTGTTCAAATAGAATAACTAAATATATTGATCAAGACAATAGCTCTTGCTTCTTTAACATTTTAACATTATTTCTGAGTAAACTACTAATTACATGAATAGTATAAAACATTGTTTGAAAGAGCAAGCTTTGAATATATTTTTTTAAATTTCTATACTGCCTTCACTACTTATAACTATAGAACATTAAAAAACAGTTACTTAATATCTACTGAATGTGAGAGTAACAGTATTTTCCTATCTATAAATGCCATGAAAATTAAATTGGGTAATATGTTTCAGGTACTGAGCAAAATACAGTAGTTCAATCAATGCATATGAAAGATTTTGATCTTCTCCCCCTTGGTTTGCACACATTAACTCAAGTTTTTACTTACTCTTTGATGTTTATTCAATATCTTCTTATAGCAATGAGTCAAAATGGTTATTTGAGCAAAGTTTCCCATTTGGAGACAAGGTTGTGTAGAAAATAGAAAAGTTAGAGCCATATGCAAACCTAGAATTAAACTCCAACCTGCTCTTCCAGTTAATAAACTTCAAGTTAGCTTATTTTTATATGTAAGATAAAAATAAAAACTTCTTAGAGTTTGTAGGTTAAACAACTTAATGTTGAAATTATTTGCACTGTTTATGGTAAGTGGTAAGAACTCAATAGATTGCAGTCCCCTCCTCTAAATCTAGATAAACAGACACAAGCATAGATACTTGAAAGACAGACAGACTGATGGATAAAATAGTTGACATAGACAATGAAGATAGATAAAGAGATATACAGATGAGAAGTAGAGAAATATAGGAGGATAGAGGACACAGAAAGATGAGAGGGGAGAAAGCAAAGGAGGGGAACATGAAGAGGGAGAAGGGGAGAAAGACAGAGAGAGTGATCCCCCATCTGTAATTAGTTACATATGATTACTTAAAGGCAGACTCTAAGTCAAATTCAGTTTTGACATTTCTGAATAATCTAAAGTTTCATTTCATATTCAAAGCACTTAATAGATATTTATTAAATGAATGAATAAATCAAATCAATGGATCAATCAGTGAAATATTATTTTAACTAACTTTAAATATCTTGCTTTAAAGTGGAAGCCAGTCTTTTACACATAATTCAAATAGATTATTTAAGTGTATCTTCTAGATTCATAATAATTTTCCTGTATTTACTAATAGGAATGTATGGAAGTTTCTTACTTTACAGGAGATATTTCTAATACGCATTCTTACTCTTAGACTAGCAATTATTTCCTGTGCAATATTAATTGAAATTTATGCCATCTTTGGCATTCTTTTAAGAATAATAGCCACCTTCCCTAGACTTCAATTTTCAATATCAAAATTGAAAAAAGAGCTTTTTAGTATAAATTGCATTTTCATACATAATAAACAAGACCACTTCCTTTCTCAGTGAGAGAATATACACAAAATTCACTCCTATCAAATACATTTCTAAGTTAGCGGTTGGCAAGGAATTAAACAGTTAATGTGAACAGCAGTTTTTTGTTGTTGCTTTTTTTTGTTGGTTTGCTCATTTTTTAAAAAAGTTAACAGAGTTTCTCATAAAGATACAATAAACTATTTACTTACTTTAGGAATTTTCATAAGTAGCCAATCAATTATCTGTCAATCATTTTATGTGTCTTGCACATAGATGGGTCTATTTCATGCTGTGTATTTACATATCAAGTTTCAACAACCCATTATTGAAAATGTATCTCAAGTGTTCATATATTTTATAAAACCACAGAGCTATAACCCATCATGACCATTTAAGTCACGTCGAGTAAACGTACAAATTTTCCGAAAATGGGAATAATAAATAAGGATTCGCATTGCTTTTATTAAAAATATTTTTAAAACAATATTGCACTATTAACACAGAAAGTTGCTATGGTAAAAGATCATGAAAAAAGTAATCAGTCTAGCAATTATTACTTTGAAAACAGCTTTTTCTGAGGTCAACCTTAAAATAAATTCAGCATAATTATATTTAGTCCAAAAATATTCATATATACTTAAACTGAATATATATTTTGTTTTAAATATATATATAAATAAGTATATATAAACATATATGTATATACATATATATGGGTATATTAATATTTGCATTAACATTTTAATATAACTAGAAAACTTAACACTGTATCTGTTGAGGTATATATGATAGAACAGGCTGCCCTACAGGCAAAAATTTACTTTCTATAAATAATTAATCAATAAATGACTTAGAGGTGAGGTTCACATATTTTAAAGGTAGTTTCTCATTCAAAACAACTGAAATAATAAGTGTAAATATATTTAAATACTACTAATATTATGAAGACTATTAATATATCAACTAGTCTAGTGCACTTGTAATTGTAAAATCTGATTTATACTACAGTTCTTTTCATTTTCACAGTAGGACATAAAAAAATCTATTCACAGTTTTTAGTCTTACACGTAAGAGTAGCTTAATTTACTTTGGATGAATCATTAGCAAACATTTTATTGTATTTAAAACAACAAAAACATTAAAATTAATAAAAAGTGGTATGAGACCAATAAATTAGAGATAAAATTTTACAAAAATATATGCATTTATTAAGACACATTGTTTTATTATCCATTTCATATCCATAAAGTCTTAGATATAAATTAAAAGAAAGGCAAAACTCTGGTTTACCTATGACTCTTGAAAAACTATTTTGAAGCTAAAATCCAAACAAAAAATAAATCAACAAACACTGCTAAGAGCTATAAAATTCCAGTGATTTCATTTTACCTAAAAAGTGTTGAATTTACTATTTTTTATACTGTAAATTCATAAATATACATATCTAGCTAATAAATACCATATTTTCCCTGTCAGTATAATTCCAAATAGGAAAGGGTTGGAAATGTCTATGAAATAAGAACAATCAAGTGACTTTGGTCAAGTTCTTATTTTAGGATTAATGAATGATACTCAGGGCCCTCCTTTTTCATTTTTGACTGTGTTATTCAATGGTTGCTGTTCGTCTGGGGCAACCTCAAGTTTTGCTGTTTCTTTGCTATATTATCAATGGTCCATTCCACTGTGATAAACTGCAACTCTAGATCTAACAGGTTTATAATGACTGCTTAAGCTTTACACTTTGTAGGCATTGGAAGACTTCACTCACCTTGTTCAAGTGGTTGGCTTTTAGTTGAAGTAGTTTTCATCTTGAGTGCCTCCCTAACAGACATGTCACAGCAGGAGCCTTTGTTAGTGTCTTGGTCACTGTCAGCCTGATCACTGTCCCCGTGCCCACTGTCTCTCAGGCTGGCTCTTTCTGGGTCCTTAAACGTGGAGCTACTGAAATACATATAAAGAAAAAGAAGAGAAAGTGTTGTCTCTACTAGTTTGAATCTGAAGTGTAGTCTCTTGCAAAGCAATTTTGACACGAATGCAAATGGGGAAGCTGAGAAAAGTTATTTAATAGGCCTTACCTTTGAACAAACTGCTGCCTGCTGCCCATGTAATTGGGCTCTGCGGGAAAATTGTCTGTCTGTGAAAGAGAAGGAAAAAAATACGTATAGTTGTACACTGGACAAATCTCCTGCAGAGCAACAAGATTTCCTAGTGGAAAAATGATTAATAATTCAAAAATTCCCTTAATCTTCAGATTTGTACATTTTAATTAAATTGGAAATTGCTGACATGTAATTATGTACTCAGAACAATTAAATGATTCCGGTCCACAAATTACCTGTTAAAGTAAACAATGAGCCTGTCATAACTGGCATTCTCTTTCAGTACCAGGATGGATAACACTGTGTTGTTTCATTACTTAGATATTAAGATAGAATATTTGTGGGAGGAGTGGGAAAATGACCTAATTTCTCCATATTAAAAGTGTGAATTATTTAGTAATACTCATTTTTAAACATAATTACATCATCTGCTGGGATTCTATGCCTTTCTTGATGTAATATCATTTAAAGTCATTCACTCCTCAATTAAGAGATGCAGGGCCTTTCCTTCAAATTTTGCCAGTAATGGATACAAGCATATCACATATGGTTGAACTCATAGCTATAATTCATTCTCAGCTACAACCCAACTATGGAAATTATATTCAAATAATCCAGTGAAAATGGATTTCTATTTTACTTCCTAGTTACCAAAAACAAAACAAAACAAAAATAAGAGAGAAAAAATTGTTACTTAAAATGTAAAGACATTGAGAAACCAGGCTTGCTTTTGCGGTTGTTTTTACTGCTTCCAAACTGACATGGAGGTCTGCCAAAAAGAACTGAATTCTCCTTGTATCATGGAACAGAGTCTTTTGGGAGAAAGAGACTGGATCTTTCATAGATTTCCCTATACTGTACATTCATACACATTACTTCTCCTTGCAGCTGACTCAGTGACAAAGCTTCTCCTGTTTTCTGCATCACCTCATATTATACTCTGAAGCAGCTATGGGTTCCTACAAGATCATCCAGCACACAAGTATCAGTGACACAGGGATCATACAAATAATGAAGCAGAGGGCCCAAGGTAAGACTTAATGTAGTGCAATATGTGCTTTCCTTATGAATAAGGCTAATTTAAAATAAGATACTCTTTTTTTTCATTCTTCACATATAATAATATAAAGTATTTGGCTTTGTGATCAATTACTGAAAAAAGAAAAAGACATGTTAGGAATGATAGTTTAAAGTGTTGATAAGTAGTATAAAGTATTGATATCATTAAAGAACGATAGTTTAAAGTATTATGTGAGTTTCATTGTCAAGTTTGGGGACAGAACCCCCACCTCCCAAATTTCTTAATGTATAACCTTGTTTGGTTTGTCCAAATGACCTTTATCAAAGTACATGCAAAGATGATGTGAAGTACTGGAAGACTTCACTCACCGGCATCTCAAAGTACATGCAAAGATGAAGTAAAAAGGGTGGATTCACTCCTAACCATCTTTTATGAGCAGTTGGTAGCAGACACTTTCCATTAATGTATTGTATTAATTTCTAGATTCAGTAAAGCACCTTACTTCTTGTTTCCATAATGACAAAATATCAGTTTTTAAGGATAACTTGTTTCTCTAGCAAAGTTAATAGCAGTAGTCAACATTGGTGGCAAAAATGTTTGCAAAAATAGTTTGAAAAATTTTTAAACTGTATTAGTCACTTCACATTTTAACTTAATAAAAACTGGTTCATTCTTTGAATTGATCGAACACATGTATCTAATCCACTATTGCTGTCAGTTGAAAGCTAAATATTAGTGTTTTAGAACACTTCAAGACAACAAAATCCAGGTTATTAAAGAGACAACAAAATGTAATGTGAAATCAGAAACTCTAGTTATAAGCACTATTATAAGTAGTCTTGTGATTTTAATGGTTTTAATTAAGTGGAGCCTCATAGCATGTGGATCCCTATTCGTTTAGACACAAGGAAATAGTCTGGGGAAACTTTATTTTCTCTTGTCGTGATAGGAACAGTATCTAGACATGTTTGCATATTATTAAAGTTCTAAACATTTGTAATTAAATAAGAAACTTAAACTAAGAAATGAAATCATATTTCAATTGAATGAAGAGCTATTAAAATTATATGTACACACACATGTATTCATGCATGAGTATTTGATGAACTCTAGGCAATGGTACTGCTGCCAAATATTGGTCTGATGAAGATAAAAAAACAAGAGGAAGGGAGAAAAGAAGGGTGTTTGGGAGAGAACAAAAGAAAATAGAAAGGAAAGTCAAAGAAAGGCCAGGTGAGGTGTCTCACACCCGTAATCACAGTACTTTGGGAGGTGGAGGCAGGAGGATCACTTAAGCTCAGGAGTTCAAGACCAGCCCTGTCAATGTATTGAGACCCCATTGCGATAAAAATAAGAAAAAAATTAGCCAGGTGTGGTGGTGCCCACATGTAGTCCCAGCTGTTCAGGAGGCTGAGATGGAGAATCACTTGAGCCCAGGATGTCGAGGCTACAGTGAACTGTGACAGCATCACTGCACTCTAGCCTGGGCAACCTATCTCAAAAACAAAAATAAACAAACAAACAGAAATCTGAGGAACAGCAAGAGAAAAGTACAGAGAAAGAAAGTGGGAGAGAGAAACGAAAAGATACATGCAGGAGGAAGCAGGGTGAGAGGAGTGAAAAGAAATGTAGAAAAAAGAAGTTGGTTTCTAATTATAGAATTTCACAAAGTACAGTTTTAAAAGTTTGCAACTCAATCACTAGTAAAGTATCAGAAGTTTACTAATAATATCTGAACTCAACGATTAAAGTAGATAGGAACATGAGAGATTGTGTGTGCATGTATTATTATCATAATGTAATAGCCATTTGGACTTTAACAAACATAAAACTAACTCACTACATTTTCATTATCTAGACTCCAAGGGTGTCTGAAAATTCATTTAAAATAATCTGAATATCAAATAACGGTATTTACATATAAAAATGAAAAATATAGAAAAAACATGTGTGTGACAGCATCATTTAATTAGACATGTAAGAGCATTCAGACATTTTACAACACTATGCTCTAAAAATTGAGTTTTACCTTTTCCATTTATAATTCATAAATTTTAAGTCTTGGAAGGGGGTAGAATTTGAGGTCAGACATTTGTACATTTAGGGCTCAGTAAGTAAAGTAATTATATGAATATCTACAATGCTTGAAAACCTTATCTGTCATGCAAGCTAATCACTATTTTTTTCTCTTCAAACTCAACTTGAACACAGTGACTTTTACATGATAAACATATAAACATGATAATGTGTTTATCATTAAAAAATCACATGTACCTACAATTGGTGGTTAGTTACATAAATGTTTTTAAGTAGATATTTTAAAAACTTTATGTTGATCTATTTAAAAATCTACAAAGATCAATAATAAATGAGACAAAAGTTATCTTCTTAAAAAAAAGTGATTATTTGCTCATAACAAAACCGATGTGAAGTAACATACTGAATGTACCCTCTTATTTTTTTATTTTCTTTTTTTTGTGTTAAAGATAATAAAAATTTAGATATTCTTTCCTTTCCTTTGTGCAGAAATTAAACAAGAAAATAAACAAGTGAGCAAGCAAGCAAACACTTAAGGTGGATAAAGTTTGCAGAATACGAATTCTTTGATTATTTGTCTTTTTTCTTTACTAGCAATCAGCAAACTGTGGTACATTTATAAATGATATTAAAAATCAACATTTTTATCAGCAGTATTCAGTAACAAACTATTCCTAAGGATATGCAATCTTCCACAACTTGCTATCTGATCCAAATTCTGAAAAAAATTATTGTAATTTTAAAAAAAACTTGTCTGAAAAAGGTCAAAAGAAAGTATGTAGTGAAACTGAGTCATGCTGCTTGAAACTAGGAAAGCTCTCTATTTGTGGAAGTAGGTTATTTTGATATGGCATGTCCTTAAGTTCATCTTAGAGGAGTAAAAGCAATACACTTATAATAGCTCCTATCAATTAATTATTTAACAAATATTTTTTAAAATGTATAGGATCTGTATGCTAAACATTATTAAAAAATGAAATAAATTTAAAGGACCTAAATAAATGGAGAGATATATGTTTATGGATTGGAAGGCAATTTGAATCCCCAAATAGTGTATGCATGTAACATAATTTCATGCAAATTCTCAGCAAAATTTTCTATGTACTTAAACAAGATGATTCTTCAATTAATATGTAATAGGAGATGAACTATAATAGCCAAAACAATTTTTTAAAAGATAAATCAATTTCTGAGGAAATTACACTACTTCCTTTTAAGATTTACTGTTGGGCTCAGCATGGTGGCTCATGCCAGCAATCCTAGTACTTTGGGAGGTCAAGGTGGGTGGATCACTTGAGGTCAGGAGTTCGAGACCAGCCTGGTCAACATGGTGAAAAACCCCTTGTCTACTAAAGAAAAATACAAAAATTAGCTGGGTTTCAAGGCACATGACTGTAATCCCAGCTACTTGGGTGGCAGAGTTACGAGAATCGCTTGGATCCAGGAGGCAGAGATTGCAAGAACTGAGATCTCACCACTGCACTCCAGATGGAGCAACAGAGTGAGACTCTACCTCCAAAACAACAACAACAAAAAGACTTACTATCAAAGCCACACTAATGAAGACTGCAGCATTGCCAAACGAATGAATACACACAACAATGGAACAGAAAACTGTCCAGAAGTAGACCCACACAAATATGAAGAGTTGATTGTTGACAAAGCTGAAAAGACAATTCAATATATATTTCAGTAGAAATAAACCTTGATCTATACCTTACACATTAGACACACACACACACACTTTCTCTCTCTCTCTCTCTTTTTTTCTTTCTCTCTCTTTCTCTCCTTCAAGCATGGAACATAGACCTAAATGCAAGTAGTAAAACTAAAAATATTTAGTAGAAAACTTAGCAGAAAATCTTTGTGACAGGGCACTGCACAGTTGTTAGACAATATCAAAGCATGACCCACAGAAGAAAAAGTTGGACTTTATGAAATTAGAAATGTTGGTTTTGCAGAGACAATGTTAAGAGAATTTAAAAATAAGCTACAACCCTTGAGAGAACATCTGTAAAGTTGTATGCAGACTGTATAAAGAACTGTCAAAACTAAACTAACTAAGAAAAAGAAAACACTTGAAAGGCTTAACACTAAATCATATGGAATATATTGATGGCACAAAAGCACATGAAGAGATATTTATTATAATTTGCAATTAGGAAAATGAAAAAATCACAATTATAATAAAATGACACTATATATTTATTAGATTACATGAAATTTTAAAACTTAACAATACTAATGCTGATGAAGATGTGGAACAACTAGAATTCTCATACATTTGGATGAAAATGCAAAGTGGTACAGCTACCCTGGAAAACAACCTGGCCATTTCTTATGTCAAACATAAATCTATCATACGACCCAGCAATCCTACTTCTAGGGACATACCCCAAAAAATGAAAACTATGTTCACACAAAATTCTGTATGTTTGCCCCAAACTGGAATCAGCCTGGGTATCTTTCAAAAGGTGAACAGACAGACCATCATACATATTCATACATATGCATAATAAAATACCATTTAGCAATGAAAAAATGGACTACTGTTGGAACAACCCAAATGAATCTCAAAATCTTTATGTTGAGTGAAAAAAGTCAATCTTTAAAAATTGCCGACTGTATCATTCAATTTATAAGACTAGTCATTAAAAAAAAAAAAAAACCAAAGCTATTATGCCACAGAACAAATCATTGGTTGCTAGGGGTGAGGGAAGGTATGATAGAGAGAGAGTATAAGCAAGCTTTTAAAGTGATTGAACTGTTCAGTATCTTGCTTATTTCATGAAACTACACATGTATGAACATTCATAGAACTATACACCTCAAAAAAAGTTCACATTACTGTAACTAATTTTAAAAGCAAACGGTAACACCAAAATATACCTAATGTGCTTTCTGCATCACATATATGCTGAAGATTCTTCAGTCTCAGAAAATAATTATAATACAAGTTATTTTTTTGAATATTCTCAACAATGAGTGTTACTGAACTTGTCTTTTAAAATGATACTGAGTCAATTTGTAAAACCTATGTAAAAATTTAATATTTATTTGGACAGAATACAAATGAATTTGGATATAAATATCTACTTAATCACACCAGCAAATCCAAGCAACAGATCTATAGCTCAAATTTTATTTAATTTTATTTTTTGAGACAGGGTCTCACTTTGTCATCAGGCTGGAGTGCAGTGGCGTGATCGTGGCTCACTGCAGCCTGGACCTTCCAGGTTCAAACGATCTTCCTGCCTCAGCCACACAAGTCACTGGAACTATAGGGGTGCGCCAACATGCCAGCTTGTTTTTTATTTTTATTTTTATTTTTATTTTTAGTAGAGACAGGGTTTTGCCAAGTTGCCCTGGTCTCGAACTTGAACTCATCAGCTCAAAGGATCCACCCGACTCAGCCTTCCAAAGTGCTAACATTACAGGCATAAGCCACTGAACCCAGCCTTCAAATTTTATTTCCTCCAAAGAACTTTTTTTCTTGTGTGCATCTCTGATTTATCCAGCCATAAAATAAATACTTTATATAAAAACTTCAAACTGAACTTGTTGCAAAGTAGTAGCTTCTCTTTTGAACACAGAAAAGAAACATGGCTAGATCATGGAGGACTGGGCTCTGTCTTCAAAACTGATAAATTCTTTTAATTTTCAAAATGGCTCATAAAACTGTTTCTACCTTTAGAAGTAAGTTAGTACCATACTTTGTAAAAACTCAAAAGATATGTAATACAAAATGATTAGCCTCTGAAATGTACCTAAATGTATGTAAAATATTGTCAAAATAATTTTACAATTTTGACAGCAAAATTAAGATGAGTATCCAAAATATGGGATTTTAAGTTTATATGAGACAATGTATGCAAATTTCAAGTTTATAATACAATTCTCATTATAAGTTTTTAATTTTCAAATTGTGCAGCACTGTAATGATATGAAATAATGGTAACTGGATGAGTATATGGTAAATTTTAATACAATGCTTGGATTTCTATAAAGTTAGACACCTGTGGGATGAGAAAAATAAAGACCTCATCATTTTGAGTCTAATTTCTAGTGAATTTTTAAGAAAAATATCAGAATACTAGTCTTCAAATGTATCCCTGCAAAAGGAAGAGAAGAATAATGTGAGCAGTAGGGAACTATTCTATGGTCAGTTTTTCACTATCAAATATACCGTTTAAGTAAATGCTGCTAGAATTCAATCTGAGATTAATTTACATACTCTAATAATCATATATGGGTGTGTGTGTGTGTGTGTATACACCCATTACAGATAAAGTCATGAGATACTCAGGAAATTTCGTGTGAAGAGAACAATTCTGACACACTATAGAACTCCGACACTTCCAGAATGATTGGCGCGGGGAAATAGGAGGCAATGGATTATAAACTGCTAGCATTCTTTTGTACTTTCAGTAGAGATGGAGGCTGAGGCAGGAGAATCACTTGCACCCAGGGGTCGGAGGTTGAGGTGAGCAGAGATTGCACCATTGCACTCCAGCCTGGGTGACAGAGCAAGAATCCGTCTCAAAACAAAACAAAACAAACAAACAAAAAACCCCTGCTAACATTCTTGAAGTCCTCTTCGGTTTCCCTATTTCTTTACCAAACTGGAGACCTTTAAGTCAGAGTCTACTACTCAGCCCAGTGGATGCATTCATTTCACAGATGTACATTTAGCTCAGAACATAGGCAGTACCAAATCCAGCATCAACAATGTAAAATTTACAATATCTGAGATTCAATCAGGAATTACAGGGCTTGCAATTAACCAGGAAAATAGAACCTAGACCTGGGAGAAAAATCAATAAAAACAGACCCAGGGATGAGAGATGATGGGATTAACTAATAGGACCTTAAAAATCTATCAGAAATATTAAAAATATGTTCAGGAATATAAAAGCAGGACATGGAGAGTATCTCCTTAAATCTTGTGCCTTAACTACCTCCCTTGCCTCACGTTAATTTTGATCCTGAAGAGAGAAATAGAAGATATAAAAAAGATTCATACGAAACGTCTAAAAATAAAAGCTGTAGTATTTTAAAGTAAAAATACATTGGATCGGACTGGCAGCAGATAGAGACTAAGGAAGAAAAGATGTAGCATTTGTTCAGCAAGTTATAGAAACATTTGCCTCAATAATCTAAATAGATAATACTTAAATTTTTTTTTGCATTATCTGTATAAGCTTTATATGTTTGTGTTAACATTATTTTTATACATTTTAAATATACTATAAAGACAAAAAAAAAAAAACGTGATCTTCCACTGTATGAAATATAAACATGAAGACATTTTAAATTCTAGGTGTATTAATCTAGAGTAAATGTAAGTGGGTCTTTGACTTTTTGAAGTCATTAAGAGAGCAACTCATCTCTTAACATCTAATTTGGGGTTGGATGTGTAGTGAACAGAACAACATTTTGTCTAAAAATAAATGGTTCTAGATATGATGTTAAATTGTATAATTATAAATTCAGTAAAATTTATATTTTCAGTGTTTTCCTAATCCAGGGATACAGAGACGTAAAATTTTGAAAAATCCCTTTGAATTAGGGACAGAGTTTGTTTGTCTACTTTGATACCATTGCATTGACAACCAAACAAAACAAGTTTTTGCCTTAATTCAAAGCCACTGCTTTTCACATTGATAACAAACATTCTGTTTGCAGTAGACTGAACACAAGGGAGTGTTAAGAGGTGAATAATTCACTGTAAGCCTTTTCATACCGACATTGCTTCTGATAGCTTTGCCTTCTACAGAATATATGGTGTGGTTCTTTCTACATTGCTGAAGTAGGCAACAGCATTTTAAGCCACCACTTATAACGTTATCTGACAGCACCTATGGCTGTGGAATTTTTAAAGTGCATGAAGTATGGCAATAACTGTATTTATCAGTGGTTTTCAAAATAATACATTTTATACAAGTATAGTGTGGTTGACATTTGTGTTTTGCTACTAAAGGCATAATAAAAGCATAGGGTATTCTTACAATATTGAGCAAAACCCAGCATTCCTTTAAATTAAAAATGAGAGGACAGGAACAGCCACATCCTGTAAGCAAGAATTTTAAGTCTGCTGCTCAATGAGGATGATTTAGACTTTTTTCTTAAAGTAATCTGGGTATATATTAAGATCTCTTGCAAACGCTAACTCTTTGAAATGACATTGATAACTTTAATAATAACTGATGTGCCAGCATTTAATTATGTAATTTATGAATCTTGAAAAAAGTTATCTTTGACAAGAACAAAGAAAACTGAGATTATCAAAAGTAAGATGAGCCCTATTTGTTATCTATGAAAGCACATAAAATAGAGACTACCATACATTCCCTTTATATATTTGCTGCATTGTGAATCTCAGGGCCAATTGAGATGCCACTAAATGCTGGATGTGCCATGAGGGCAGAAATTAAAACATACTTAAAGACTGCTAACTCTAACATCCTCAAATCACCCATTCTCTTCAGTGTTGTCAGGCTCTTCATCTCAGCCCTATTCAAAACTTAGTCTTCCCTTTTTATTCCAGTGGCAGTGTAGGAGTAAATTTGAAGTTCTTTTCTTTTCTGTTTTTTGCTATCTCTCCGCCAGACTTATCTCTGGAGACATTCCTCTGCTTTCTTCCTCCCGTGTTCTTTTTCCATCTCTATTAAGAATACTGAAGATTTTCCCCACTGAAAGAAATATCTAAAACTGGATTCTCTGCAGTTGGGTCTCCAGGACTAAGAATTCAAAAGTTATATGTGGCCAGTGAAAATTCATTACATTTCTGAATAGCTTCTTCTAATATTCTCGACGTGTAAAGACAAAGGAAGAGAATAAAGAAAGGAAGATAAATTGGTGATATTACTTATTATCGCTAAGAATTCTGAGTCTTTTGGTAGATAAATTTTCTTAAAGTTAGATGTAATTAAATTTAAGAAACCTGCTAACAAGCAAAAATAAATTTTTACAAATTAAATTTTTATGATCAAGCTGGTTTTTAGTCTAATTTATTTAACTACTATGGGCATGCTTGGAAATTATAATGCACTGAGTCTAAATGCATGTTTATAATGTCACTAGTTAAATTCTGCACTGGGAGATTTGGAGTACAGTGTCTTGTATTAGGATCTAGAAAACAGTATTACTGTAGTGATGTTTATTATTCATTCTTCTCAATTGCCTTAGGAGATAAAGTGGTGGCATTGTTTGCATTCTTTTTTCAAACAAAGAAACTGCAGCTAAGTGACTTTCATAGATTTGTCCATCATATACCCAATTTATTATAGAACAACGACACTTGCCAGAGCCTGCCAGCACCAGTCGGTTGCTGTACTGCCTCTCTGAGATAATGGAGAAAAATAATAAACCATTCCAATATTTTTGGAAATAAATTGATGAGAAATTAATGTAACTTTCCTTGAAAATATTTTTTTACTATTACTGTTACATAATAAATGAAACTAGAACTGCTATCACCCTTAATACCAAGATGGTTCTTTGAAAGAATCTGTGCTTCTACATTTCTATACCTTCATGTTATTGTTTTAATGTGCTGAACTTTATATATAACTCTGATAACTATATTTTTCTTTGATCGATAGCATTAAAAGGCAATCATGGCCATTTATTATCAAATATTCTAATGCATGCAGTAGGTTTAATCATATGACTACTTACCATCATTATATTCATATAAATTGTCAAACTAGGCACCAAAAATACCTACCTTTTTAAATGCAAAATAAATTTAATATGTTACACTTATTCAATCATTATGTAAAATTCCCAGACCAAAAAAAATAACTAATTTAAAAGTTGATCCAAACATATAACAGACTACAAGTCTGTTACATATTTCCATCAATTTATTTTTTCACAATACACTAAAATAGGAAACTTTATGAATACAATAATTTTGGTAAACAAAATTCACCTTTCTCACACCTCAAAATATTAAATCATCAATTAGAAGATAAATCAATTATTATTTAGATAATATTACCTTTGACAAATGAAATAAAAATTATCAACAAATTTAGCTTTCTCTTTGTTTTGCATCATTCTTTCAAGCTATCACCTTTGTAGGTGCATTTTAACTCCTAATAGAAAAAACAAAATAAAACAAAAGAAGTTCAAGATGAAATGGACTGACACAATGCCTATTGTTTTTCTTTTAACTCTTGATAGGCATAAAAAATTTACTTTTTTTGTAAGTATAAACAACAAGTCAGTCCAGTAGCTAATCAACCAATATATTTTATAATAATTAATAAATAGTTCGGGTAAACTTTGAAATCACCAACCTTCTACATAGGCTTCAAAGATAATTTATCAATTGCATCCAAAAACATAATGAAAGACAACCTCTGACATGACCATTACATAGGAAAAGATATTCCCAAATTTGAAGAGAAAAATAATCATTAATCGAATTAATGAGTATTAGATTTCCATGATATTTATCATTTTCTCTCTGAAATTTAAGAATATATACCACATTTAAAATGTACGACACAATGGAAATAGTCTACTTTAGGTAGGCATTTATACCTCAAGTTAAAATAAAGTGTCTTTACTAGTGTTAACATACTTTTAATTAACCATTAGCACAAAATGAAGTGAAATCTCTGTACTCTTTATCAGACTGTCACATAATATCGAATTCAAGCATCTCCAATTTGTTCTTTGCTTAAAGATTTTAATTTCAAGAATTTTCTCCTCTAGTGAAACAAGCAATCTTACTTAATGACAATCAGTTCATGAGACAATATGTCTGCATTCTTCTATATCTAGTTTTAAAGTAACAATCATTTTGATTTTGTTAGAATCTTTTTATAATCGACATGGTGCAATTTTTATAGGCACACACACATAAATGAAAAAAAACTTAAGAAATATTGATAACAGTCATGCTTTACAACAATGTTGTCTCATGGGCCATCATCTGTTTTTGAAAATAAAGTTTTATTGGAACTCAGCCATGTCCCATTCATTTGCATGTTTTCTATGGCTGCCTTCCTTCTTCAATGGCAGAGTAAAGTATTTGTGACAGAGACTTTCATGAACCACAAACTTCTAAATATTTACTATCTGGCCCTTAACAGAAAAAGTTGTTTACTCCTTACTTAGAAAATCTAGGTCTAGGTTCTTAACCATATAATTAAAATTTTTACTCTGCACATTCCTGTAGATAAAATATTAAAGATGAATTTTTATGCATGCACTATGCTTAATTAGGTCATAGTTTAGAAAAAACACAAATCGTTTTCTTTCTCTATAGGACGCAGACCTCCCTTACAGGATGTACATGTGGAAAGCACCTGATTGAAAAACTGTCCATATTTCTTTTAAGTGGATTTCAGTGTTAGGTGATTTGCAGCATGTTTATATTCAATTCCAAACTACTTAAAACTGCAGAAACAGTACCACCACGGGAACACCTGAAAACAAAATGCACTTCAATCCATGAAGCTTCCTGAAGCACATTACAAATTCCTCTAGAGTGTACTTAGGATAAGAGTAAATACTGGTTCTTTCCAGCAACATTACTCTTCAGCTCTTGGTTACTTCAAATAACTCACCCTTATACCCAGAACTTATTCTTTTGTATCGTATACTTCCTCACCTATTTTATAGGATGATCTCATCACTATATTACAACACCTTCAAATCTCTTTCCTTTTAACTTCACCTCTATAGGTCCATTATAATTAATTTCTCTTTTGTGGATGGGGAAACTAAGTCCTGTGGTATTTATGAAAGGCCAGCAGAGGTTTCAATATGAGTAAGTAATATGAACAAGTTTCTTTTGACTCAGATTTTGTATTCTTTCAAGTACTATATGATTCATCTAGCTTTTGCGTGTATTGTGCTTTCTATTCTATTCTATTTATCATTGTCACATCTATTTTACAGACTTATTATTCTCATTCTAATTTACACTCCCCACAGTTTCTAATACGAGGTCATAACCCCTGGAATGGCTTTCTTCCTAACTATTCAGGTCTGAATGAGATTAAACACAAATAAAAGCAATGAGATCTACTGGAGTATTTTGACTAGAATAAAATAATAATCAAAATCAGTTCTATGATTAAATCTGAGAATTGATTTAACTAAATAAATTTAATAAAATTAAATACATTTAACATTAAATCTGAGATTAAATCTATGAGAATCCTGGGCTGCTCTATAGTATCCAAAATTTGTGAATACTTTGACTACACAGGACAAAGCTAGAGAACCTCTTGAAACTACTGCCAGGTACCTATTTGAAAGACCCTGTGGCAATGTCTTATATATAGGTCACAGCATAATTTTTAATGTTTAATATGCAGAAGCCTTAAAGAATTCTCCTCCAAAGTGACCTGCAATCTAGGAACCAAGTTGCAGTACTTTATAGCAACAGTTATTTATACTACATAAGTTTCTCAAACTCTGTAGATACCTCAATATGATAAATGCATGCCAGTCATGAGATCCCAAGTGGTGTAAGAGCAAGAACCCTAAACTTTGAATCAGATAACATTAGTTCTGTATTCCTAGCTGGCTGTAAATACATGAATGAAATCTCAGTATTTCAATTTTCTTGTAAGAAAAGAAGTATAAATGGAATCAGAAGCAATTGTATGCATCCAAATTTCTAATATTCACTATCCTACAACAGTTCTTTTGCAGCACCTTCTCTTCATTTTCTCCCTGGTATGAGCTTTCCTTCCTACGAGGCCTCCCTCCATAAAAAATAAATCACAATTTATACAGAAGACTTAACGTTTTTCTACTTTAGAGTTTACTTTGTTATTTTAAGAAGTTTAAAATATCTAGAAACAGATTTTGGAAAATCGTCTGCCAAAAGTTTGTCACTTTAAAAATCATGTAACAAAAATTAACCAAAAGTGACCAAGCCTGGTTAAGAGGGTGCAAAATGAAATTTGTAATAAAATTAATTAATATTTCAGGAAAATTACCTTTTTATAATCATAAGTGTTCTTGAAAAAAAATCTATTTTTATGCAACTGCTTATATTTAGGCCAAGTGAAATATTGTTTTTATAGATAACATGTCTGCATGTCAGTACCCTAAAGTTTAACTGCATCAGAATGTTTTATGTAATTTGCTTTTAAAAACAATAATAATATATGTTAATATGTATTTAGTATTTATCATATTCTTTATACAAATAATTACATTTTATCTTTAATTCTTAAAATGGCCCTATAGATAGTAAATATTATGCCTTATAAGAAAGTAGAAGCAAAATAAACAAAATTTAAAAAGATTAAGCAACTTCCCCTGGACTGCATAGCTAATATACATTTTTGTAAGTCAGGAATTTTAAAAATAGAATCCCAGGCATTGTGGCTCACATCTGTAATCCCAGAACTTTGAGAGACTGAGGCGGTTGGTTCACTTGAGCCCTGGAGTTTGAGACCAGCCTGGGCAATCTGGCAGGACCCCAGCTCTAAAAAAAAATACAGAAGTTAGGCAAGCCTGGTGGCACATGCCTGTAGTCACAGCTACTTGGGAGGCTGACGTGAAAGGATTGCAATGAGCCGAGATCGTGCCACTGCACTCCTGCCGGGGTTAGAAAGTGAGACTCGGTCTTGAAAAAAAAAATTCTCAAGTAAACAACCTATCTATCAGAGAGTAACTGAATTTTAATATATCCATTGACTGGCCTAGAATTCCATTATTAAGATAATGTGAAACTACATTATCGACATGAAAAAATGAAATAGCATATAATTTTTCTTCAAATATTACATAATTTTAAGGAAAATGTAGTTTATGATGCTGTGTTTAGTATATACAGCTTTTTATAAAATATATAGTTGTCTGTTTGTGTGCATGTGCACAGGCATGAAGAAGTAGAAAGAGATACAGGTTCACAATCCTTTTTTTCATTTTGTAGGCCCATCCTCTTTCATATTTTAGATGATATTTTGATGTATATGTCATGTATTATCCATTCCAGTAGGGACTAGTGGAACACCTCAATATTAAACATACCGATACCTCTGCAGTGAAAAATGTTGATATTCATATTAGGTAGAATAAATAAAGACTATAAGTAACGTTAAATCAGTTCAGGCCTGAGTCTTTTGAATTTTAGAATTGGAAAGGAAGAATTGGAGATTTACTCAATAAAAAATTAACAATAGTTCTCTCTAAGTAGTAAATTATAGGCAATTTAACTCTAAAATTCAACTTCTCTATTTTCAGTCCACAATTATGTAATGACTTCTTACAATACACTAGACACTGTTTTAGATATTTATTTTAGTACAATGTTTGCAATAAATAAGAATTTTTCTTAAAATTGGGAAAAATATAGTCATAATTTTGAGAAGAGTGAAAATTAAACTCAAAGACACATAACATTTTTGAAAACAATTTGAAATTATTTTAATATAAAAACATGGATATCTGAACATCAGGAGTTTGTAACAGTTGTTGTTTTTCCCAGGAGTCTTTTTGTAGGGAAACTATTGACTTGCTAAAAATCAAACAGGAGAGGAGGAACTGGCCCTGCAGTCAAATGTAAGCAATTCATCCCTGGAGGGTCACTACAGATTCCAGTTCAATGATAGACTAGTTGAAATCCAAAAGGCACTAGACCAGCAGTGCCTGAATCTCAACTACACAGGCCTACAGGCACATTGTCTCAGTAGAGTAGCTCCATCTCTGGAATATCTGTCATTGCACACACACACACACACATACACACACACACACACATACACACACACATACACACACACACATACACACACATACACACACACACACATACACACACACACATACACACACACACATACACACATACACACACACATACACATACACACACATACACACACACACACAATCAAGGGTCCAGAAATCTCAAATGTTTACATCTCATCTGGGCTTAAAGAACTCTTTTTTTTACAAGTTACTTAATTCTATGTTTTGTTTTGTTTTGTAACATAACCAAAAAAGCTATGTCACCTTCTTATTGGTGTGTTAGACACATTTGTATAAATATAAACAACAGTACGTAATTTTCTCCAACAGAAGAAAAAAGCAAAAGAGTTGTTCTCTTTCCTGATAGCCCGCTTTCCCCTTCCTTCTTTTCAAATCATGTAAATCAAGTTGTGACATACAGCTTGGAAAATAGAGTATTCCTTTCTCTGAAGGTGTGTAAGTTTATTCAAGTAGAGTCAGGTAATTTCTACAAGCTATATACTTAATATAAAAAAGACAAAGTATGAAACCCTTCCCTTAGTCTAATTTGATTTAAGGATCTTGATACCCCTTTTCTTGGAAGGACAAAATATCACAAATATAAAATGGTGCATCCAGTAGCACAGGGCATAAATAGCTCAAGCTGAAAGCATAACAAAATACTCTCCTTCTATTATTGCAGAACCAATAAATAAGCATAATGAAAATCATGACACATTATTACATTATTCTGTATTGCTTCTGTTCATTTAAAAAACAGATGAGTGCATTTAAAATAATTTTATGTCAAATGACAGTAAGCTTTGCCATTGAGATGATGCTGAAAGGGATATTTGTAAAGAGCAGAGATGCATGGTCTTACATGGCTTATATCAAGGTTATGACAGAAGTATAAGGGATCTGAGCACTAACTACTTCACACCAAGATGGCTGTAGCCGGTATCCAAAACATGCGCATTATTCACATGTGCTATGTGGTTGCTGATATTATAGAATCAATAAAAACAAATTAAAAAGCTTTAGGAAAAGCTTCCCTGTCAGTTTGCCCTTGGATGGATTATCTTTTTTCCTTTTCCTTGTTGATTTAATATACTAGATTATATTAACAGCACTGGCTTACAAATACGTAATATCTGAATATGATTAATGGAGATATGCTGCCAAAATAATCAGCTTCATACTTAACAAGTTTCCAAGTATTTGGGAAAGCTGTGAAATGGGATTACAAGGTTAAGCTGTGTACATCTGGCTCATCACTATATAAATATTTCAGAAATTTGATCTCATAGGATGAAGAAACACCTGTTTAATCATGACTCTTTTCCAACGTACATGAACTTCAGTAAGCAGAGCAATACACAAATGCTGGCAAGAAATCTTGATCAATTTACATAATGTACTTCCTATATTAGACACACAGTTTTATCATACATCATCCTTCTGAGTAGAGACATAAAAATATTCTAGAAAGATTATGTGATATTATACTTACATTGGCAAAATGAATTGGGAGTGCCCAACATTTTAAAACTTGAGATAACCACCTGAAATATCAAATAGTTTCATTGATTTTGTTTTTCCTTGTATCATGGTATGTGATTTTAGTGTAATTGAACGTTGTGAGTATAAGTCTAAGGTAATATGGATCCCAAAAATAATTAATGAGAGGTAGGAATTTGCATATAAAATAACAATAAAAACTTGAACAGTCCCTCTAGTTAACAGAAATGTTAATGAAGTTGAACATTAGTTGCTTTTAACCAGATCCAAGATTAAATAACTATGTTGACTCTTTGTCAAATATACACTTGCCCATTAAGCCTGCCTTTATTTTTTCAAATTTTGTTCCAACAAATAAATGGGCTTTAAAAATGCACTGAGTATGACTCTTACCTAATTAACTTCAAATGTCCAACTTGAAAATACAGACTTTGAGACTGTTGTCCAAAACGGCAGTTAAAGGTCAATGAGTAAAATTTCCAATTATATTTCCTGGGAGCAGATGGGTGCAATGAAACCTAATGATTGAATTTTAAATGCTTTCATGCACCTTTTATCTGTTTTCCAACATGTTGATTCTACCTTAATGCTGTAACAAGATAATAGGCTTATTACAATTGACAAACTGAAAAGGTGTCTCCACTTTCCAATTATTTCTATTACCTGGGGATATTGAATCACAGCTCCTTTCCTTCCATCACTCCTAGAGCCTATCTATCACCATCCCACACTTTTAACCAAAAAAAAATCCAAACCATAATATCATTAAATAACAGATGTCTCCTTGGCGATTTGATTTCTCTAGTTAAATAATGGGTATTTAACATAAATGTCAAGTTTAAGTTCACGGAGACTCAATGGAAAATTTCAAATAAAAATAATTTTAAGAAATGTGTTGACTAAATTTAACTATAAAGTTTCGTTCCTTATGTGATGAACTGATACATTAGTTTAAGCTGACTTGCATAGTCATAAGTATAGAAAGAAGGTTTACCAAGAGGTTAAAAAAATTAACATTCTATTCTCCAGGAGTAGCAGATGGAGAATTTTATCTCAACTACATCTTATTAGAGCACACTCTTGCCTGAAGAACCACAAGAGGAAATCATGCAGAGAAGTTTATTTTATTGCTTTTATATAAAAGAAAATCAACATTTTACATCTTAAAATATATACTCGAGCCTAAATTAAAGGAAATTGAAGAAGCCTTTTATTTTAGCTAATAAACAAAAGTTTCTTGTCTATTAAATGCATTTTTAAAATGAGAAACATACTACTACTCAACCCAATCCACCCCTGTATATATGCACTATGTAAAGTCAACTATACAGAGCCCAGGCCCAAATGTACATGTGGTTAAATATTAATCTGGTGATAAATGCCACCATGCCTTATCAACATATTTATTTGAATATTTTTTTAAAAGTACACTAGATGTACAAAATACAAAATACAAAAAACGAGCCGGGTAAGGTGGCAGCGCCTGTAGTCCCAGCTACTCCGGAGGCTGAGGCAGGAGAATGGCGTAAACCCGGGAGGCGGAGCTTGCAGTGAGCTGAGATCCGGCCACTGCACACCAGCCCGGGCGAGAGCAAGACTCCGTCTCAAAAAAAAAAAAAAAAAAAAAAAAAAAGTACACTAGATGTAAATATACAGGTATTAAAGTATCCCTGTGATAAGCATATTTTCTTCTGGGATGTCACAGAAAAGAGACCAGAGGCAAGGATAAAAATAATAGAATTAGAACAGATCATCATAAGACATAAATAATACTTTATTTCCTTTTCTTTCACTCAAAATCATGTATTTTGGACAATACTTTTAAAATGTTTAAATGACTTTTCAAAGTCTTTTAAACACATGACATATGTTTTTAGATTATAAGATTTGATATGAAGACTAAAAACTGCTTGCCAACTGGTGTATTTATGAAACGTTCAGATTTTTACCAACATTATTTGGAAGTCGCATTGCCAGTAGATGTCCAAGCTGCATATTTTAAAAGAAAGCATGTATGAACGTATGATAGTTTAAGAAAAATTCACAGAAACAGTAAAATGCAAATAGATTATGGAATATTACAGGCCCAGTTTCTGGTTGATAGTGTCTAAGAGAAAACCTGTTCCTGACACACAGGGTTTCTTGTAGTAACATGTAACCAAGACTTATTTTGCTATCCCCCTCCATCAGGATTGAGTAGCACTGGTTGCTGATGTGCCTTATTTTCAAAAATGCCAAATATTTCAGGGAGAACTAACAGATGGACTTGAACTCTTAATATAATGATTAGACAAATATGGATATAAATTCTGCTTTGAGAACTTCTTATTTGTGGGATAATCTTATATGATATTTAATACTGTTAGTTTAATCTTTCGGAAAAATTCTATCATCTACGAAGGTTGAAAATGAATTCTAAACATTTTAAAATTACATTTCTATGCTTCCTTCTATTTTTCCTTCACTTTTTATTTCAGCTACTCTGACTAATAGGGATAATTTAATTTTTAATATGTTTGAAAACTCATTCTGCCTAAAATCTTTATCCTATAAAACCTCCTTATGGTCTGACATGAATTTTAAAATGTAAAATTCAGACAAACAGTTAACTAACTCTCAGTATAGCTTACAAGTACTAAATAATACAACTTCACATGTACCCCATAAATTTGCACAAATAAAAAAATGAAAAACCAGTAAATCATTTCAATTTTTAGCTTTTATAATTATTTCATGATTTATTCATTGAATTAATAATTATGGATTAAACAGCTCTGAAGGTTGTAGATGTCTTTTTAATAACAATACTGAAATGGACAACATACTGTTTATATGAAGGCTTAGCTTGCATTTACTCAATATTTGCATACAAATTTCATTACCACATACATATGACAGATTCTGAAATTTTGAGAAAAATTTTGTAAGTTGGCTTATTACATACAATCAATAATTTCCAACTATAATTTTATTTTCTGTTTATCACATGGTAGATGATCTGTGCCCAAGTGATTAAATAGTAAAATTACATATAAAAAAAATGAAATGTAATCCCCAAATAACTGTTTATGGTTTAGATATAATATCATTTCACTAAAATTATCATACAGAAAATAAATATTTATACTTTATGGAGCATTTCCATCAATAAAACCAGCTTAAAAATTAATTAATATATAGACTAAATGATCATATTAGTTTCTTAATAACTTCCTGGGGTTGGGTAATCCTTAAAGTCTTAAAAAATAGACCTAATATCAGAAGTGCATCATTCTAATACCATATAAACCAGACCAAGAAGTGGGACAAAAGATAGAAAGACATGCCACAAACAACACAATTTCCTCTTGATATACCATTTATATAAGTGTGTTTGTGTATATATTATATATATCATATATAATTATATATAATTATATGTAATATAAACAAATACTGTGAGAGTTTGATGCTCATAATTGTGAAACTTGATCACCTTTCTCCATGAAGTTGTAATATTATTAATAAAATTATAAACAAATTTTTATAGTAATAATTATAAAAGTGATAACTATAAATTTAAAAAGTATCAAAATATGCCACATTCAAATAAATTATTTACCAGCAGATCAATGTTTTAGCATATTTGTATTAATATCTTAGACTTTGGCCCTAGTCACATCTAGATTTGAATCCACATTACAGCATATATCCGATGGGTGATTGTCGAAAATGACTTAACTGTAGAAGTCTCATTTTCTTCACAAAAAATTCATATTTTTAAAAGTGTGTACTACATATCAGAAACTGCTATATTTTCTCAACTACAGTGACAATCAAGATGGATGTGGCTCCTGGTTTCAAGTATTCTACTATCTAGACTGCTTTGAGAAAAAAATAACTTAATCATACTCATAGAGAATTAAAACCCTGATTCAGAGGTTTAACATTTTACAGACTTAATATCATTCATTGTTTTGTGTGTAGATCAATTAGATCTTTATTAAGAAAAGAGTACACACAACAACTACAAGAAAAAATGAATGGAAATGAGTTGGGTGCTAAATTTCCTGTTATCCATCCAGTATTAATATATTTTTTATTGCACTTTAAAATCCCTAGGCATCAGGTAGCTTTGGGATCACTTCCGTGGCATCTACTGGATTCGATATTATTTTATCACACTTTTCTTATTACCTCCTAGGCTAAGTCCTGCTTTCTCAATGTTGCCAAATGGTCTTATTCCCTTTTACTTCAAACTTAACCAGTCAACCGAGGAGAGTGATAGAAAATATTATCTACTCCTTTCCTGAGACATTACATGTCAACTTTTCACCTAAGGCAAAATTTAATGGCTGATTTGTGGATCTTTATTTCTAGAGATTTACTATGGAAACACTGACATTAAAGGTCATTTAACCAGAGCAAAACAAGTACTCTAATAAGCAGGCAACACCAAACCTAAAAATGCACAAGGAACAGAAAGATCCTGGCAGGAATTAATCTGCCATTTTCACACATCTGCCCAAGGGAGGTATTGTAATTGCAAAAATTTACTCTAAGACTGCTGAGACTCATAGTAATTATGTTTCTTTTTTTTTAATAGAAATAGCCACAGGTGGTAACAAATTGGGTTTTGAGATGGGGAACTGGGCATGCATTCTAACCCAAATTACTATGTAATTGTCTTGATTATAAAAAATCGTGGAAAGTCTATTGCTCAAAATCAGAAGGAAAAAAAAAGTCTCTGTAAATGTATTCTTTGTCTTTTCTAGTTTCTCTCCACTCAGGCATAGTGCTTCATTTGTTGGTATTGGCACATCCGATATCAGAGCCACACCATAGAATAGACTTCTGCCAAGGATCCTTAAAATGTCCTGTGAGTGGGATTTGTTTAATAGGATGGTTCTCTTATTTCCATCCTTATTACAATCTAGGGATAAATAGCAGCTTTCCTAAGAAGGTCAGAACCTGGAAACTTAGTTAATAATTACTACCCGTGCATCTGCCAACACTAAAAAGTGGAAGGTTATGAATATTTTTTCAAGGTATGCATTGATATTAAAATAGTTACTGTTTTTCTGATATATCTGCTTTCAATAATCCTGCATCTTACTCTATACTTTGGTTCATGACACAGTACCAATGTATTGTTTTTTAGAAATGATAAATGCATTCTATGCATATCATGCCAAGTAACAGTCAAAGTATATCTATCAACGTACTTCTTTAAATCAGGAATTTCTGATTTAATCAACCAAGGTTACAATATGAAGCAAGGCATTGGCTTAGTACACACACACACACTAAAATCATTAACACAAGGCCACACAAAGTTTCAAATAGTAATTAAAACAATCAAGTATCTTGCCGTGAAACTACGGGAAGGTAAGTTTGTAAGGAATCTTTAATTCTACCACAATGAAAATGATAATAACGAGGGACTATTGATTTATCTTTTCTGTATGACTTATAACTGCTCTTATTCACATTCTTAAGTCAGTAAAAGGACTTGGGATATAGTATTTTAAAATAGATGCAAAACTGTAAGAGCAAAATAGAAGGCATGAATTCTGGGACTCAAGAAGACACTATTATAATAGAATTCACCAATATTTAGGTGATATTCTGTTTCGTTTTTGTTTTGCTGACAGAACTATGGAAATTGAAGCAGCTATTTTAAACATTGTTTAGGAAGTTTTTATGACGAATAATTTATATAAAATGTATCATTAAGCACTTATTCAAGTTTGAACTGAAAAATATTTTCTTTTAAACTAATTCCCTTTTCCAAAATACTAAAATAACTTTTTTCTTATTATACTTTGCTAAAATTTTAAGCATATTATTTCTCAAACATTCTAATGTCTTAATTTCATTTCATCTACTGATAAAATAAGGACATCAGTAAAAATTTCACACAGTCACATGTGGGTAGCTAATTCTTTTCATGATAATCAAAGGTGAATTGCTTTATAAATTCAGTAATGCATATGCAATTTCTCTGTCACTGTGAAAAAACAGCAAAAATACATCAAGTACTCAGTTAAAATAATCTCAGTATATGCTGTTAAAATATGTTGTGTGAAAAATAAAATGAAATACCTTTATCAAAGGTATTTGTATTGGGGACTATGATTTTTTAAAGAATGTTGTAGGTTAAGGGTGAAAACTACTTTTAGATGTTCAAAACTGATGCAAATGTTCATACTGCAAATTCAAATTTAAGAATTTATATGAGACATGGATAGTCTGAAATTGTATTATAACAATAAGAAAGCTATTTTGACTCCCATAACCATTTCTGCCTACAATAAATACCTGTTACATTTTCATTTGATTAAAGCAAATTATTGGAATTTCAAATATGACCTAATTATCTTATGTATATATTTTGAGTTTTTTTTTTCTGAATTAGAGACCATGAAAATTTTAGGCACACAAAATACCAAATCATTGTTTAGCAATAACTGTTAAGTATTTAGGTGGAAATCCTAGATAATCAAATATAACAATTCATGACTCAGTGCTTAAATTATATTTTTAGATTATTGTCAAAGACAGCTGAATAAAATATATTTAAAGCACCATAGTCATTGCAGAGAAATTGCTTGTTTAGGGAAGTTGTAAGTTAAATCTGTAATTGTAAAGCATAGATGCTATCAAAATAGCATCAGAATCTTTCAGAATATCAAGTCATTGTCTACTTTATGTATCAATATCATTTACAAATATGTAACCAATGTTTTTTTAAAGAGTATATATCTACAGAACAATTATGAATGTATAGTTTTGAAATTTCAAATTGATTTTCATGCTCTAGCTTTCAAACTCTACAAAGGTTGCTTTTAGCTGATAGAGTAAACAAGAAATGCTCCTTTAAATAGTCCCTTTAATGTGTTCCACTAATTAAAAATCAATCAAAAACATTAAGAGTTTAAAAAGTATTAAATATTATTCAGACTGTGTATATTTCAGAACCAAATAGAAGTTTACAAAATTATATTTATCTTTACCTTGGCATTTTTCATACCACTTAAATGTGGTGTATCACTATTGTATTAAATAGAAACATAAAGAAAATAAGATAATACAGATCGTTAAACATTTCAAGATAACTGAAATAAATGAATTTCTAATACCATTAAGTTATTTTAATATATTCCACTCCTCTAATCAGACCAAAGTCTATTTATGTAGATTACTTACATCTAAAGTGTCATTTATCCAACCTGTATTTATCCTTTGATCACAAAGCTTGTTAACTTAAATGGTCTTTTATTGTTATGATTCGTTTTCCCATAATTATGCTGTTTAACTGACTTTTTTTTGAATAAATATATGCAAACGCGCCAATCATATTCAGCACAGTTATGCTAGATGCTCAATGAACTGTAAGAACCATTTCACTACAATAAAACTGCTTGGAATAGATCCAGGGCAAGGCCTACAAATACCGGTAATCAGAATGTCACTAGGACCAGAACAGACAAATAGAAATATGTCATTCATATATATATATATATACACACACACACACACATATATATATATATACACACACACACACACACATATTTTTTTTTTCTCTCAAAGACTGTCTGAAGCCAATTTTATAGTCTATCCCCGGAAGAACTTGGTGCATACAAGCAAAGGATGCCACCTACAGAGCCACAATTTTTCATCTGTATTTTGTTATGGTTTTTTTTTTTGTGTGTGTGTGTGTTTTTTCTTTACCTTAAATATATTGATCTTAGTATTTCTGCAGTAGCAAGGAAGCAGAAGCATGCTTCTGCTTAGTCACAGTAAGGATGTTGATGTCATTAAAGACTTCTTTATTGTAGATAACTTATTTCAGAAGACCAAAGATAGCAATATATCATTGTCAAAGTTAGTGGTGAAAGCTTATGACTAACTGTAAAATACTGTGTGTCATTGAAGAAAATTCTTGTCAAAGCCTCCTTTACTAAAGTAGGTTGACAATAGGTTAGTGTAGGTCTGATGAACTTTAAAAGTGTTTTGTAGGTGGGTGGCAGAAGTCACATTATCTTCAAAATGATAGGCAAAAGGAACTTTATGCTATTCTCTAACTAATATACACTCATTGATTGAAGGAATTCAATACACACAAAAAAATCCTTCCCTAATGGCTTTACTAAAATACAACCTTAAGATAATGCCCTATGGGATTTATTAAACAGAAGTATCACTGAGGGGAATACATTCTAGTGCAATGACTAATACTGTAATTAGCGGGTGCATTTGTAAGAATTTACCCACTATTGAGTGTACGGCAAGACTTCTCCGCATTGGGGAGTTAAGTTTTACTTCCTAACTGGAATGGGCCCAGTTATAGTGGCTTCTACTTTCTCCTGTTGCTGTTTCATCATCAGGCTCACAGCATACATTCTCACATGCTTCCAGCTCTGCTGCCATCTTCTCAAAAGAATCAGGAACTTGCTTGAGAGTTTTATTTCTCTTCGTCTATATAGGCTTCAACCTGTTGCCCGCTGAAGGCCACGTGTTCTTAAGTTCCCCCCTCTAGGGTCACTAGCTCTATTTTATGGAACTTCAAATTGTTTGAAACTTTAAAACAGTAAAATAAAGTTTCAACATATTTTCAAAGAAAAATAAAAGCTTGAGCTGTTCCTCAGAGAAGAAATACTTTTGAACTAAAATGTATAAAATTGGACTACTATTTGTGCTTGAGCAAGTACTTACATACACTATATTGAAAATATGAACATATACATTTATACACATACTTAATGTTACTAAAAATTATTTTTGTATGTTTATAAATATAGCCTAGCCACATTTTCCTGCAATAAATGCATGTGAACCTTTATAGCATCAACTTTATGGAGAAAACATTCTGGAAAATTGGGTGATTTTGTATGTGTTTTGTATGTTGAACAATATAGTCAAAGGTGGTAATGTAAATTTTTTCTTGACTAAAATAGTATATTCAAATAGTTGAGATAACAATTTTAGGGCATACTTTTCTATGCCCATCTTTCCATGATTACACACAGCCTTAAATAACATGAAGATGCCAAGACTAAGGCTTCAATTTTTTTGGCATATACTTACATATGGTAATATTTATTGAAATCATAGAACTCATACAACTCAAGTAAAATTAAAAATTATCTTACTCCCAACATTTTCAAAAGACTGAAGGATTATAATCTCAATACCGGAATGATAAAATATTACATAGTTTGCATTTTGAAAATTTTATTGAAAACCAAAAGTTAATGGAATCAAGAAGTTAATACCTTACAAAGAGTTATATTAGTTAATATTAAAAACAAGACTCTCTGGTTTCTAGCTCATATTGTTAAACTTTATACTTTCTGTGTGTTTTCATTTATTGGGAAATAGAGAAATGCCACATTAAAATTGGAGCTAAAATTTTCATAGATGCATATAAAAATAAAAGTAATATAATAAGAATGATGATAACAACTTTTGAATTTTTAGGGGTTTTAAACTCTTCTCCCCCCCAAAAAAACCTCTAAACAATGAATATCTGATTATATTTTAAGTTAAGTTTATTTACTTTATTTACAATACTTTTAATGCCTGATAAAACAGAAAAAAATATGTAACTATTGTGTACTCTCAAGTATGAATTACTCATTCTACCTTTTCAAAATATTTAAGAAAAAGGATGAGTGAACTAAACAATCCAGAAGGCACACAGTAAGAAAGGGACATTTCTTTCCTACTCAAGATACCAGAATACCTATAAGTAGAGATGTATATATAGTTTATGGAAACTAATGCATATACTAATTAAACAGCTGTCTTAGAATAAAAATCATAGTAAGATAGCTCCAAAATTATAAATGCCAAAATAAATTGTTCACACACTTTGTATTTGTTACTGAAATCATTAATAGGCTAGAGTATGAAATTTTGAAGATCACGATTTTGGGAACTTATCTGAATAAGTCCCCGTAGTGAAGATCTTGTACTAGAGCAAAGTGGGAATAAAGGCATACAGTGGATAACGTTGTTATTAAAGATGGATTCTCCTTTCACCTTTTTATTCTGCAATATTGAGTTTATTGTTTACACTATGATACGTTAGTCCTCTATACTTCAATATCATTTTTATATATTTGGATTGGCTCTAGGTATTTACCATATGCTTAATTCCCTGTTATTGAAAAGGCCATGTACATCTATCAAAAGGATTTTATCTTCCTAGCATAAAGACTTTAAAGTCAACCCAAATGTGAATCATTTGAAATTGATTTGTAAAACACTGGTAAGAATGTATTCCTTTTCAAAATTTATTTCAGTAGATCTTATTCTGCTGGCTCAATATATTTCCTTCTATGGGAGCGTATTAAAATGACTTGTAGTAGTGCTACAAAAATTGTGAAAACACAGATGTTCAAACAAAACTGGGAAGTCGCCCATCAGTGACAAGTCCCCAGACTCCTCCTCTCTTTCCAACAAGGCCTTCGTTGAAAACACCTGTTGAGAAGTCACCCTGAGACTTAGCACTTAATTCTTGATAAATCACGATAAGCAGTTATTCTTGAGAACTAGTAATCTCTTTACTTGACTTTAGATTTCATATTAACACATAAAATAACTCACATGAAAATTGCTCCTATAAAAAGTCCCCTTATAAATTTATGTAACAGTCTATTTGCCTTATGTACTACAAAACCTGTGCTCCTATTCTTCAAAATCAGTTTTATACGTTTAAAAATAATGAAATATTTAATTATGACTGTGTTTTATTATGATTCACACTATTGTGGTTATTTAGTTGCTAATCTATTGTTTAAACACTTTATACTTTAATTTTTCTGAGGAACTTGAAAAACACCTGAAATCAAATCTCTTCTCACAAATACCACTGTTTCTGTATCAGCTTATATGAATGCTTAGCATCCATACTCAGTAAAAGTACTCCTACGCCCAAGGAGAACCTACAGGCATTAACCTTAACATTTTAGGCCCTTTGACCCACACAAAATGCTTTGATACTTAAATCTTAACTTTAGCTATAATGTGAGCCTCATAAATCATAAAGTTTCTAAATTTCATATCACCACACTGTACCAGTGTATCTCAACACAATTATGAAATTATTTTCATTCCATCAATAGAATGCATTATACTTCCAAAAAGAACACAGATGCTATAAAACGAAGATGAACCAGACCTAGTTGCGGTTAGGCCAAGTGCACTCTGTGCATTAAAATTCTACCTTCAGAAATACACATGAGATTAATAGTGTGTTTCCTTAGGAAGCTGTATTACATACACACACTAATAAAAGCACCTGAAACAAGATTATGGGATACCTAAATGCTTTAATTTAAGCATGTCACTTTAGCACAGTGTGTTTGTGACACTCCAGTTAAAAAAAAAAAAAAAAAGACAGTTCCTGTAGTTAATTTACTCTGCTCTCCATAATTAATACTGAGATAAACCTGATATATTTGAAAGAGAATTAACATATTAAGAACTTACAAAGCATCCTTTAGAGGATTACAAAAATTGAATAGAAAAAAAAATCGTTTAAACAATGCATGTTGAGGATATTCCTAGGGCAGAAGCAATATGGGAAAATGAGCTACTGTGAAAACATTTCAGAGACTTAAAACAAAAACATAGTTTGTTTCTTTATGGCATGAATTAAGAATCTAGAAGAAAGGCAATGTATAAAAAAAAAAAGTTTTTCTTTTGCATTCTGTGTGTGTGTGCCCACGTGTGTATTTGCTTTGACCTGAGATTTACTGTCAATGAGAGGAATCATTGTCCTATTCCTCCTTAAGCAATGACCAACTTCAAGAACACCATGGTGCAATATACTACAGGTATCAGTATCTCTCAAAACCACTGGATATTTCAATCCAAGATTGCTCCTCACTAGTCTAACCAAGGGATCAGGCTTGTTGAAAATTCTGTACCACCTTCATTTTTACTGGAAACTAAATGAAAATTCAACTCACAGTACTTTAAATGGAAGACTAAGCATTAACCCTCTGTGACATCTTTGTAATTGCCAGTGGTAAAATTGTAATTGAAAAGTATTTAACATATGTGTATTTATAAAATGACTGTAGCAAATCTGTAAATATGTGTTTTAACATCTCCTTCTAAATACACATTGACTGTCATAAATACCAGTTTTACACAGTCACAGAAAGACTTTCATAGAAACTACATTTTTTTAAGTGGATACTTTCTTTTTCAGTTTTATATAGACCTTAAAAAATTATGATTACTGATGTACAGTAAACACCATTAGAAATAAGATTAAATACTAAAATTGATATTTTAATATTTAATAGTGTCAAGTGTGAGATTGTTTTACAAGGACATTATACTATTACAGAAAAATATATTTTGCTAAGTATTAGTATTTGGTATACCTATTATGTTAGAAAGAATAAGATTATGAAATTTTACTTCTCCATTTTAAGAATAAAAACATTATTGAGTCAAGTGTCATCAAAAGTTATTTGCTTTTCAAAGCATAAAATTATGAACAAATTATTTTCACTTGCCCCAAACTAATCTTCCTCTCGAGGTGTCACTTTCAGTTAAGCTCAATTTGAAATTCCACATACTGCTCATCCAGAGTAATTTGTTGCAACATACAATTACAATAAGCAAGAATTAATTTTTTCTGTGACACAACTCAATAGTGGGTGAAAGAAACAAGACAATGACTAGACATAGTATAGTCACCTGCTGCTGTTAGAATCTATGTCCAGGCTGGGTCAGTCATTTAGTTTTATAATATTATCAATAACTTTGAATCATACTATCTTATATATATATATATATATTAAATATCACTTAGATATATAAAATACACACTATGCAAACTAAATGCACCCTGGATTCATTTTGGCACATCAAGTGCCTTCAGTGTAACTTTGCCTCCTTTTTACAGTAGCACAAAATGAGCCTCTGGTCCTCTGCTATGTTCCTTTCATTCCTCAGTGACTCCAAGAAACAGATCACGAAAACCACAGGACAAAACAAATACAAACTTTTCATAGATAGTTACTAGTCATTATGTAGAGTCTGCATGTTTTCAAACTTTTCAAAGTGCTTCAGAGTATAACTCACATTTCAAAAGCTTAAGCTGTATTAATGCATTATGCTGGAGTTTTTAGCATAAAGGAATGATGAAGAGTGAGATTCATATTCTTTAAAGTACCTTTAAAATATGAAACTGACTTTTTAAGGGGTGAAAAGTTAGTTCAAATTGAATGAACTCTGAAATTCTGACTGGTTGTTATTCTGTACTTAAAGAAGTTAACTTCTTAATATTTGGGTATAAGTTTCTTTCATTTTTGGCATCATTTACAAAAACAGAATTAAAATATTTTCAAGATAATTAAAACTTTTTTTCTGCTCTAGGAATTCTTTTTTATGAAAAGAAATATAAACCAACAAATATAAATAAGTAAAATAATCTATTATTATTGAACATTGCTAACATTTTGAAACCTATAAAAATAAATGTTAAAATGAAACAGGAGTAAGACATTTACATTTTGTAGAGTTTAGACTCTTTACCTGGGAGGGGTTATGTGTAGAATGTGATAGATACACAGTGTCAAAAGTGTAAACCGTTTTCATTTGATTTTTTTTCCCCCTCTCACTACTGCTGGTAGAGTGGCTTGCCCTGTTCCAAAGGTTTCAGGACAGCTCCAAAAAAATAAAGTTAACTCCCAGTTATGCTAAAAGTCTCCTACCTGAATTATGGACATCCGAGTGGCAGGGGTCTCGCTTGCATTATTCCCTTGTCCGGTGAAGCTGGTGTGGCAGCCCGCGTGCCCCTGAGGGACAGTCAGGTTGTTGGAGGCCGGTTTGAGATACATCACCTCCGACCGGGGCGAGCTGAGGGGCAGGCGGGTCTGGTAGTCGAAGTACATGGGGGAGGTGGCCAGGGAGGGGCTGCTCACCACGTTCATGACGTTCATGGCGTTCCTCTCCTCCACTTCACTCTGCACCAGCATAATATCATTTTTGTTGATCTTCTTCTTCTTGCCCTTGCCCCCGCCCAGCTGCGGGTGGCTGTACTCCGCGATGCGGCAGTTGTAAGTGCGGATCTCCTTGTTCTCGCGCTTGCACTTGACGGCGATGGTGATCATGGCCGCTAGGAGGATAATGGAGATAGTGCTCAGAGTCACGATGAGCGGCAGCGACATGTCCCAGTGGTGCTGCTCGCCATTCACCCGTGGCACCCCCTCGGGAAGGGATCCGCTCACCGAGCGGATGATGAGCTTGGCCACTGCAGACAGGGTGGGCTTGCCGTGGTCGGTCACCTTCACCACCAGCTCCACCACGGGCGTCACGTCCTCCCAGAAGGGGTGCAGCGTGCGGATCTCGCCGCTGGACGGGTCAATCTCAAACAGGTGGTCGTCGTTGCCGTCCACGATCTCGTAGGTGAGGCGCCCGCTCTCGCCGAAGTCGCTGTCTAGGGCGCGCACGGTGCTCACTAGATAGCCCAGGCCAGCGTTGCGCGGCACCTGCAGCTCCGCGGTGTCGTTCTGCAGTGTGGGGAGCACGATCACTGGCGCGTTGTCATTTACGTCTAGCACTGTCACCCTCACCGTGGCGTTGCTCTCCAAGTGCGCGGGGGCCCCGGAGTCCTTAGCAAGCACCTTGAACTCAAAAGCCTTGGTCTGCTCGAAGTTAAAGGAGCGCAGGGCGTAGATGGCCCCGTTCGTGGGATTCACAGACACATAGGTGTAGATAGACACGTCGCCGATGTGCGAGGGCAGGATAGAGTAGGATACGGTGCCGTTCTGGCCCAGATCGGGGTCCTGGGCGAGCACAGAGCCCAGGTACTCTCCTGGGATGTTGTTCTCATGCACCTGAAGCACGTAGAGCCCTTTGGTGAACCGAGGCGGGTTGTCGTTCTCGTCTAGAATCTTGACCGAGAACGACTTGGTGGAGTTGAGGGGAGGAGAGCCCCCGTCCCGCGCCACGATGGTCACGTTGTACTCGTCTTGTGTCTCGCGGTCCAGCGGGCGGTCAGTCACCACAGTGTAGAAGTTGTCGTAGTTCTCCTCGAGCTTGAAGGGGACAGAACCCCCGGGCCCTCCCAGGCCCCCGCCGCCGCCCGTCCCTCCTCCGCCCAGGACACGACACTGCAGCTGCCCGTTCTTGCCGGAGTCCCGGTCAGTGACCCGCACCAGGGCGATGACGGTGCCGGGAGGGGCGGCCTCACTCAGCGCCCCCTGGCGCACGGAGACGAAACCGATGGACGGCGCGTTGTCGTTGCGGTCGATGAGCTTGACCGTGACTTTGCAGTGGGCTGGGATAGGGTTAGGCCCCAGGTCTCGGGCCTGCACGTCAATCTCCAGCATCCCGTTTTCCTCATAGTCCAGGTTGCCCTTCACACGGATTAGGCCGGTCTTGGGGTCGATGGAGAAGAGCTCCCGCACGCGGTCGGGCACGTAGCTGCTGAAAGAGTAGAGCACTTCGCCATTTGGACCCTCATCCGCGTCAGTGGCGTTCAGATCGATGACCACGGTGCCCAGCGGGGCGTTCTCGGGCAGTTCCACCAAGTAGGATGGCGCCTCGAAGACCGGGCTGTTGTCGTTGGAGTCAATCACCTTCACGTTAATCTGTATGGTGGCTGAACGTGGAGGCTCGCCACCGTCCAGGGCAGTCAGCACGAGCGTATGGTGATTCTGTTGCTCCCGGTCCAGAGCCTTCTGGATGACCAGCTCTGGGAACTTGGTGCCGTCGCCGCGGGACTTAACGTCCAGTCCAAAGAGGCCGTGGTCATCGCGTGTAAGCAGGTAGGTGCGGAGCCCATTTTCCCCGGCATCAGGGTCATGTGCGCTGGTGAGGGGGAAGCGGGTGCCTGGAGCAGCGTTCTCCGAGATGTCCATTTCGATCTGGTCCGAGGAGAAGGAGGGCGCGTTGTCGTTGATGTCCTGGATCTCTACCTTGATCATGCAGATCTCCTTGTCGTTAGCGAACACCTCGAGGGACAGCTGGCACTTGGCATTGTGGCGGCACAGGGACTCGCGGTCGATGCGCTGCTTGGTGTAGAGGAGCCCGCTGTCTGCGTCCACGTCCAGCAGGTGCGGTGCCGAGTTCTCCAGCACCCGGTAGCTACCCGACTTGCTGCGCCCTCCGCCGCCGCGCTCTGCCGGCGGAAGCCCAGACTGCAGTCGAGCATCCCTGCCGATGTTCCCGATCACCGTGCCGGCCCCTTGCTCCTCTGGCACGGAGTAGTTGAGGTTCTTGAGAGTGAGGGCAGGGGCCCATAGAAGAAAGCAGCAACAGATGGAAAGGTACATCCCAGACCTGTAAGGTGGGGGCAGGAGCAGCCGGACTGGAGGGGCCAGCGAGGCAGTGCGCGCCAGCCTGGGGCCCTGGCGCAGCGCGCGCGAGCGACGCGAGCCACAAGTCTATCGGTCCTTTTTTCCCTCTGCACCCGAGCTGCGGCACCCGGTGGTCTCTCCTTATTCCTCTCAAGTTCCCTGAACCTGTTGATCTACAGCATCCGCACTGGGTGAGAAGCTGCGGTGCAGCAGAGCTGCAGGAGCTTGGAGCAAGGCGGCGGCTTCCTGAGGCTGGGGGCGAGCCAGGGGTTTCGTCTCTCCCGCCTGGACTTCGGGAGGCTCAAACTTGAGCGATGAGGCAGGCGATAAGAAGGAAATCTCGTCTGGGAGAGATGATAATGAGCTAAAGAATCAGTAGGTTTTCCTCGCTCCCGCTAGGGTGCTGCAAATCTACTCCCGCCCGGAGCCTCCGGAATACTCTTCACATCGAGTGGGGGTGGGAGTAGGGAGGTGTGTCTCTAGGCAGATCCGAAAGTGAAATTCTTACTTGCTGCTCGCTTCCCTTGATGAAATTGATGGGGATGAAGAGCAACGAAGACAGAGTCACAGATATATTTTGAAGCTTCCCCAGCGCACCGTGGAATGTCTGCTTGCTGCGCGGGCTGGTCTGTTTTCAGGCAGTGTTTTGCTGCATTTAGAGATCTAATCTTGCATTGCTGGCTGAGGCAGCGGCGGCGGCGGACTGCATCTCCCAGCCAAGCGTAATTTTTTTTTTTCCTCTCTCTCCTTTCCGAGCAGCCAAAGGGAGGGGAGGAAATGCAGCGTAAAGAACTAGTGTCCCGATTTGTAGTTTCCTCTCCCCACCAGGCTCCTCCCTCTCTTCCTCGGAAAAGGCTCTCCCCCGAAATCAAGAAAGCCACAGCTTGATCAGCAATTACTGTGTGTGTCTATTGGGAGGGGGGAAATAGAGAGATAAATCTTCGCCTCTGTTCGTAGAACACACTCTGATTTCTCTACGCCAAGCCAGTAGCCTCCGCTACCATCCCATCCTCTCCCCGCGAGCAAGGACTTCTCTCCAAGCAGTTTAATTCCAGTTTGCTTTTCTTCCCAGGCGAAGGGAAATCAACAGGCAACTCATGGTTGGACGTGCAGATTCAAAGGGGGAGGGGGGAGGCCGAATAAAAAGGAAAGGGGAGCCTCCCTCCCAGTCCTCGCACACACACTCTCCCTGTCTCTCGCTAGAAGGGAAACAGTCTCTGCATTCACAGGGCTGGGCTGTCAAGTGCCTCTCTTTTCTTTCTATTCAGCATCTCCTTCCAATAGCCCTGCCTCCCAGTCCTCTTCATCTAGAAAAGAAAACCTTGGCGAGGAATAAAAGTGATGAATATTTGAAGCAAATAAAGTAAGGTTTTTTTTCCCCTTTCAATTTTCTCTTATAGTAGGAGGAGTGGGCTGGATGAAAGCAACACATCAAGGTTTGGCGTGATGCATTCTGCAGTCTCGCTCTCAGTCTTTCAGGGCGACTCAGGGAGGGCAGGGGGTGCAGAGCTGCGGCCGCGGCGGTCCAGCCAGGGGCGCCTACCCCGGGGAGCTCCCTCCGAGGGGATGTTAGACACAGGTCTGTCTGTACATTATTTCGGGTTCTGGAGGCGCCTCGACATACGGGAATGACACATCCAGAAATGCAGGTGTTCCGATCTGCCGGATGAGTCAGAAGCAGCGGAACGAATCGTATTCACTCTCGACTCATGGTCCTCCCTTCACAGACATTAGTTGCAGCTTCTTCTAACGCTTTTTCTGACTCAGTCTATAGAAAGAAAAACCAGATTCATGTTTTCGGGGAAAAGAAAATGCAAGAGAAAGGGATGGAGGGAGGAAGGTGAAGCTGAATCTAGCAGCACTTTTACTCTACCTCTTTCTGCCGGAGTCCAAGGTTCTGGAAAACAAGGCGTCTGCTTTGCTAGGTGTATTGGTTTATTTATTTTGTTTATTTTTTTAAACCTTTCCTCTTGGTTAGGCGAGAGGCACCCCGAAATTTTTTAGAGTCTTGGAAAAGGAAAAACAAAATCGGGTTTCCAGTAATTGTTCCCAGCTTAGCCTCGCATCATAGTTCAAGATTTTCCTCTAAATTTTCTCTATTCACAAAAGTCCAACATCGGTGTGTCTAGTTAATTATGCAGTCTGTTGTGGAGGGTTTTTTTTTTTTTTTTTTAATTCCTCCTTTTCTGTCACGGGTGGTCTCTTTCAGTCTGGTGTCTGTCGGGATCACCCCACAGTCTGAGAAAGATGTGCAGATTTCAAAGCAAATAAATCCATCTCCGCAAGCACAGCAGCGGATGAAAGGAAAGGTGAAAATTCAATTCAACAGTTGGAGTAGCGTCTCCCCAGCCGCCGTCCGCTGCTGCCGCATCCGCCAGGTTTGTGATTCCTGCTCTCTCCCCAGCGTCTCTTGCTGACTGACTCTATTCACCTCACGCCGCCGCTTAAACATTGATACTGATTCCCTGCCAGCCAATCCGAGCGAGGAGCAAGGCCCTGCCTTCTAGGCCCGCGTCCAATGGGAGGCGGAGAAGAGGATGGCGGGGGCGGGGCCAGGAGCCCCAGCTCTTAGGAGTCATTGATTAGATCAGTTAGATGGGGAACCAGTCCGGCTGGCGGAGCCCAGCGCTCCGCCGAGGCGGACGCGTCCCAGGATTCGCCGCCAGGTCTCCAGCTCCTTTAACTACCGGGAGTAGCTCTTCCACCGCCTTCCTTCGGAAAAGAGAATTTATAAAAAAAAGTTTAACAGCGATTTAGTTTTTTTGTGGTTCTACATACACGTGATCGGGAATCGCAGCATGCTCGCAGAATAAGGTAGCTGCGGTCTGCCTAATGGGTTTCTCTACACACATTTGCACACACGCACGCACACACGCCCTCGCCGCACATACGCCCATGCCAAGGGAAGCGCAGCATTGACTCCGCGTGGACCCATGTGAATGAGGTGCGGAGGCGTGTAAGTGGGTGTGTGTGAGCGCGTTTCCACGGGCTGAGATGTGTATTTCTGTGAGTGTGTGTGAATTCGAGGGCGCTCGTGAGCCCGTTTCTGCCCGCGCTGGTACGAACATGCCGCGAGCAACAGCAATCAATATGTAACTTCCTTCATCCTCTGAGAAAAATCAGCTGTCCCCAGGCACCCATGCAAGGAAAGTCACTTAATTATGAAAGTGTTTCAGAAGAAAAGCAGACGCCCATTGAAAGAAAAGCTATGTCTCTTAAGAGGAATAGGGCCTCTCCTTTAAGGAGAAAGGCTCACTGTCAATACAAGCTTTGTAAACTCCAATCTGGCTGAATACTACTTAAGGTTCTACCCTTTTTGGTCATTCTTCCCAACCGTCTCAGCCCAGGTTCAAGGTAAAGTGGATATCCATCCCCCTACCCCCGACACACACACACACACACACACACACACACACTAGTTGTGGTGTTTTGTTCACCTCCATTCTTGTTATTAAAGTGTCACATTGCAATTTGATTGTTTCTCCTTAAGATCAAATAGCCATTGATAACCGCATTTGCCAAAGCTCCATGAAAACAAAAGTATAAAACATGAAGGCCAATCATTAGGATAGCTAAGATTCCTGTTTTGTAAACCATAACACACATATATATACACACACATCACACCACCACCACACACAATATACACAAACACACATACACATACCGACTTCTGATTCATCTATTTATTCTCCAACTTCATTTACTAATCTCACAGACAGTTTCTTCCCTAACTATTATCATAAACATCTGCAACTGGAGCCTGATTTGCTCGTGATCCAGCCGTTCTGAGAAAGAGTTAAGAACAAAAAAGAAAATTGAAGTATTGAAATAGAAAAGGTGACTGTTTTGATTGCTAGAGTATTGATCGCAATTCATAAATACTGAAGTTAAGTTGCCATTTATAAATTGTGAATGACTAACATACAAGTATGTAACATGAATCATTCAGCCTTCAAAGGAAATCAAATCCAAACCAATTACAAGAAAGTTCTGAAGATTGTTGTTGGGATAATTACTTAAAGATTCAGGTAGAAGAGCTATTTATTTCCTGGAGTAGTCAATGAGATAACCTGTAGCCTGAATTTGCAGTCTGATCTGTATCCAAAATTCGTCACTCCCTTAAGAGACTTCAACAGTTTAAAATTTCAAAGAGAAGCTATTTACAGCCAGACTTCTAAATCCTAGAGTGTCTTTGTATTTTCTAAACAGGTAGTTTGTCACGCATATAGTACTGTTTGTTGAATGGTAGAGCTAGAGCTTTGTAGAGATCTAGATTGTTTTCCTGAGTGAGTACTTAACCATGCTGCCTTGGGAAATTCCAGTTTTATGTCTCTTTGGGGTTAATACCTCTGTCCCAAGACACGTATTTTGCAAGCTGAAAATCAGAGGCTTTAAGGCTTTAAAAACAGCAGTTAACTTAAATAAAGAATAGTGACTGCACATTCATTTATTAATCATTAATTTTTAAATACAGCAAATCTATGTCTTTTTTGCATTACACACTAATTCAAAGAAAGTAATAAGATATCCTTGAGGTTCGTTTGCCACAAAGCAAAAACAAGAGAATGGGAAAAATTCCAAAGAAAGGGTATTACGATTTATCAATTAGCCTTAATGAGATGTGCTGGCAGGCAACCGAGAGTTATTAGAAATACGGTGTCTAAGAGACCCAGTGATATGAAAATACAACCTCATAAATTTGCTTATGACCCCTCCAGAGTAACTATGTCACATCGCCCCTTCGTGTATATAAAAAGAATTATCATGCTTTAGGTGAATACCACAAGGTATCTGACAGAAATGTATCACGTATTTATGTTGTATTTAACCTGTATAATTCAATTTTATTGCTGAATACTGACGTGTACCCAAAGCATTTAAGTTTCTTCCTTATGTCCCATACCTAGTTTGTGGTCAAAGGGCGGAAAATTGACTGATATCTCATTTCCAATGGTTTGGCTTTCCTTTAACTACAATAATCACTCTTAATTTTTAACCATCTCTTAAGAATTGTATTTTTCCCCCAAATAGTTTTTTTGTTTACAATATAGTTATTGAGGAATGTATTTTTCACTGCGTTTAAAGTATTAAACTTAATTTTAAAAAGAGAGATAGTATAAATACTGCTAGATCGTTCAGAAATATTTTTTAACCCCATAGAAGGCTATAGACATAGAACCCCAAACTGAGGAACCTAGAAGATTGTATGTTGTGTATAAATAACTAAAGGTACCTGCAGTCTCACATTTCTCAAGAAGAGACTGATTGATAGTTGTTATTTATAATTACAAATGATAGTCTTAACCTTAAACAGATATTATATCTTTTAATACACACACATTAAACACCTGAAGATCTGTGAGTTAGTCAAGCTATGTATGTGTGCATACTCATTGAGAAAAGTATTTGGAAAGATATATATATATATATATCGTGTCTAATTAATAAAATATGCTAATCTAGGTGAGTTTTAAAGGTAAATTGATTGTTATGTTGAAATAGCTTCAAAAAGACAACTATTAAAACATTTTTATAGACTGATAAAAATGATTAGTACTGCTATAGTATTCCAATAATTGAATTAATAACACTATTATTAAAGAATAATGTTAAAATACAATTTATGGACTTTTATGTAATATAACTTATTTAATTTTGCCTCAGAAAGACTCCTTAAGATATATATTTATTAGTCATAGTTGTAGTTATGAGAGTTTATGCATGTAGTCATAATAGCATCAGTTTTAACATTCTTCAGTCACTTTTCCTACTTGCTGTATTCTTGATTTCAGTAAAATACATTTCTTAAGAGATATTTTTGATGCTGATGTTTTCAATGCAGTCATTGTTTATATGAATAAAAAGCCATTCTCGCCACAATTATTTTCTCTTTCTGTATCGTTTTTACCATCATTTCACTGCCTGGTTTCATATATTTTTATTCATTAATGGAAAATTTTCAAAAGTAAATTTAATAGCTAAACTGTTTTAGATATAATATGTATCAAATATTTCCATGTCACATTTAAATTATCAAATTAATGATAGAAGTTCCTTCATAGCTAGTTCCCCTAGCTGCTCTTCTCTTTTAGAAATATATGTCGTTCACCTCTAATACACAGCCATCAACCATTTTATAACTTTTTTTGTTTTGTTTTGTTTTTTGAGATGGAGTTTCACTCTGTCACCCAGGCTGGAGCACAGTGGGGAGATCTCAGCTCACTGCAATCTCTGCCTCTCAGATTCAAGAGATTCTTCTGCCTTAGCCTCCCGAGTAGGCTGGGATGACAGGCATGTGCCACCATGCCTGGCTAATTTTGTATTTTTAGTAGAGATGCGGTTTCTCCTTGTTGGTCAGACTGATCTCGGACTCCTGACCTGAGGTGATCTGCCTGCCTCGGCCTCCCAAAGTGCTGAGATTACAGGCGCAAGCCATCACGCCTGGCCTATTTTCTGACTTTTTAATAAAAGGTTTACCTTTTAACAAATGAGAAATCCACACTACTAACAGGACAATTGCTAAAACGTATCTTTCTCCTTGATGATAAATGTGGACTGTATAAAAGCAATGTGATTTAACAAGAATTTTTAAAATTCTGGAAAAAAATAATAATTTGTTTATAATTTTTTAAAATTATAATTATTATTTATTTTTAAACTTTTTGAAAACTCAATCTTGCCTACAGAACAGCACAATAAGAAAAAGTATAAAATATTTCTATGAACAGAGGGCATTTTAAATTTAATATGGAACTTTTTCTGTTTTTATTACAATTGTGAAATGTTATTAGAAAAAATATTTAGATCAGGAAATATATTTTAATTTTCTTCAACATTATGTCTATGTTATAATATGTAATTATATGATGAGATTTATGTACCTATTAATATGTGTTTTCCTTGCTAGTATAGGAAGTGTGTTGCTGATGAACACTCAAAGTCACTTTGTAGGATTAACCCTACAAAGACAGGGAAGTTACATAGCATGAGATTAATTTGTAATTCCTGCAATAAATGACCTAAATTTACAACTTGTATTTATGTACTTTATGTATAATTTTAAGTTTGTAAGTCCGAAGTAAATATAAATTAGTAACCAATGACTCTTGAATAGAGACACATATTTCAGGGCATATATTTTAAAGTACTGAGACATATTTAAAATTATTTTAAGACTTTTATATTTAAGTTTTAAAATTGAATGTCATTTAGTAAGGTCAAAATAAATTGTGTATGTATAGATAGACTTGACCCTTATAAGAATTAACCAAAAAACATGTTACACTCTATCTGATGTATTAGCTAGTACATATTAAGAAGGGGGGTTAGATTACATTGTTCAAGATGTAATTCAGAGAAAAACTGTCTTGAGCTTCATGAGTTTCAAGTGGCATATTTCTATTCTCTCCTGATTTGTCAGCCAGAAGTAAGATCAATTCACTACACAACGTCAATGCTCCTGCCCCATAAGAAGTTACATGCTAGCTCCCCCTTGTGGTCGCTTTGACAATAGAGAGCGAGATTCAGGCATTAGGGAAATTTACTTCTTAGGAAAATTAGGTTTGTTTAATCCTTGTATACTACTTTTAAAAAAACAAATGAAAAGCTTATGAATTAAATAGTTAATTTATAGATATAACTTGTGGATTGTTAAAATAAAGTGGTTAAAGCTGGAAACAAAGATGATTTCATGCGTGATGCAGCAATCCCGTTATTTCTTAGAGTTAAGCATGTTAGGACAATTCTAAAGCTGGAGACCAGCCCTTGGAGGGAACCCGGAAAATTTGATTCAGTAGGTGGCACTCTTTCCTCAGAGTCAGTTTAGCAACAATGACCTAAAATGATGTTTCAAAAAGCTGTGTCACAGGAGGTCCTGCCTTTCAGGTGAGGCAAAAACCAAAAGCTTATAATAACTTATGGATATAAGAAGCCATATGTTTCTTTCCATAATTCTGAGGTATTTAAACAGCCTATTGTATAGCTCTTGCCCAGAGATCAATGAGAAGAATATAGAAGTACGCTGAGCTCTTCAGAAAGCAAATAAGTGCTCTACAAATCCCTGCATTTTAATTATCATCATAATCATTAACCCTCCCAAGTTTCAGCGACAAGGTCTTACTTGGATAATTACGTTCTGCTTATGTAAATTCCTCTTTTCAGCGAGCTAAGCATATTACTTTCTCTTATCTTGTAAAATTCGGAGCATTTCAGTAGAAAACCAAGCGCTGTTAAACAGCTATTGTCTGTCACCCTCAAAACAGCACACTCTTGTTTTAGGTAAAGCACCTTTGTTTCGTTTTTTTCCCCCAAAAATATTCATAAACAAATATACATCTGATAAAATAATTTCTGTTCTTACTTGAATGAAGTTTTTGAAATGATATTAGATATTAAATAAAAGGAACCACTGGAATGAAACTTCTTGAAAATTACCATGACTGAATTGATTTTTGGAGCTACTGAAATGTAATCTATCTGTATACTCAGATTTTTAAAGAGTATCTGTAGCTTTCTGAGTCAGTGTCACTTTTTTTCCCAGTGATAAGAGAAAAGATAAGAAGAATATGTCAGAAAAAGGCCATAATCATTTACAAATCGACAATACTAAAACAGAAATAGAATGATTTATATAATATTTTAATTAAACATTGAAAGACTTAAGTAGAACTTCTGTAGTAAATAAATGAGACATCTTAATTTCTTACCAGAAATGCTTATTGCAATATATGTTTGATATGTGATAACCATAAATGTAGTATTAGAAAAAAGGAATTTAGATTCTCAAGTGCTTATTTCAATATTGGCCATCTTTTCTCAGAAAAATACAGATCAAATTCGGAAACATATTGGTTATAATAATTATGTGAGTCAGGTTGATCCATTTTACCTTCCAAATCATATACTCAGGGAATAAGACTCAAAGAAAGTCATAAAAACAGATTAGTTTAAAATTTATTGTACTGTTCAGCTATTTACACAAATATAAATTAACAATATTCTGAAAGTATATCAATAAGGAATACTGCTAATTAAACTCCTTTGTTACAAAGATCCATTCAAGAATATGCTGAATGCTACAAAACCTCTTTCCAATAAATTTGATGGTGATCTACAAATTCAATTTACACAAATATTTTCATGAACACTTGGAATTGTATATAGTTGACTAGCATACTCAGTGTTTACAAACACTGAAGTAGCTCAGTTTCAAAAATTTTCAGGAATTAGCTTTAATCTACTAATGTTAAAATTTTAAGAAAAGTGAGATGAATTTGTGTAATACATTTCACAATATGATCATATTTTAATAATTGAAAAATCTATTTATAAAAATAGCTTCCTGAGCTTATGACCAGAAACTTTATTTACAATTGGAAGCTTGTAACTATTGTGATTCAAATGCATCTCACAACCAGGAGAGAATGAAAAGATTGTCTAGGGTGCGGTCTTTTCACTTTACTATTCAGGCTTAGCAGCAACAAATCCATTGAGATGTAGAGATCTTTCTCATTCTGACTGGTGAAAGATGGATGTTATAAGTCTGTCTAGTTAGAGGTAAAGGGCACTACTGATGTGCACAGGCAAGAGCAGTAAGAGAAAGGCATGAAAATGGTGAAGATTTAAAAGTTTATTTTATGGCTCAGTCTTTTCAACAAATATAAATTAACAATATTCTAAAAGTGGTAACTAGATTTTTAAGTCATTCACCCTTCCAAGAATCTGCTGAATGCATTTGAATTCCAAATACATTTCCAATATATTTGCATATAAAAACATTACATTTAAAATATTATATACTTTTTTTTTTTTTTT
>NC_045455.1:59536194-59622186 GCF_002776525.5 Piliocolobus tephrosceles
ATACTTTTTTTTTTTTTTTTTGAGACGGAGTCTCGCTCTGTTGCCCAGGCTGGAGTGCAGTGGCCGGATCTCAGCTCACTGCAAGCTCTGCCTCCCGGGTTTACGCCATTCTCCTGCCTCAGCCTCCCGAGTAACTGGGACTACAGGCACCTGCCCCTCGCCCGGCTAGTTTTTTTTTGTATTTTTTAGTAGAGACAGGGTATCACCGTGTTAGCCAGGATGGTCTCGATCTCCTGACCTCGTGATCCACCCGTCTCGGCCTCCCAAAGTGCTGGGATTACAGGCTTGAGCCACCGTGCCCGGCCTATATACTTTTAAAAAGTTATTTATGAAGAAGCAAGATACGAAATTGCTTATGATACATGGACTCCAGATTAGAAGAAATTTCAGCACCTAAGAACTACCTAAGATTAAACACAGTTTAAAACTTTGTCCTAATTTTAAATTGAGTTAGTGGCATGTGCAGTTGTCACGTATTACTCCTTTGCCTCAAATCTTGCTAAATTGTCATTTAAAATATCACTAGAAAATGAATGAATACAAACAAAATTGTGCATGACAATAGAAATAACAACAGTGACATATTTGAATAACTAAGAGTGATTTATAGATAAAGGTGAGATGGGACTACATTGAAGGGCATTTCTCAAGCCTTAACTCCCTAGAGTCACTTCTCTGGGAGTAAGAGGAAGAGACTCTGGAAGAATGTAAATATCATGTCTGTGAAGAGAAGAAGCACAAATAGTAGGCTGTGGAAAGTAGTGGTTGCAAATTTTATCAGGAGCTATAGCAAGTGAATCAGAAGTTTCAGCCCTCACTTTTGTCTGGATTTGACAAAAAATCTGCAGTCTCTCAGGGAACCTGTCTTAACCCTCAAGGATCTCTCTGTGAAGATGAACAAGGTAAGTGTGTCATTATGAAAAATAGTACTATAAGTTAGAGTTTCAGGACCACATTAAGGAATCAAAGTATATATTCTCTAACAAAGTGGAATTAATGCAGAAACAGAAGAAAGTCTTTGTAAAAATTCTACATCGTGGTCTCAAAAAGATTTTTGGAAACAGTGAATCCATGAAACTTGAATAGGTGATCATGAAGAAAAAGTGACAATATTTAAATTTCATGACTGGGGCGCGGTGGCTCACCTGTAATCCCAGCACTTTGGGAGGCCCAGATGGGTGGATCACCTGAGATTAGGAGTTCGAGACCAGCCTGGCCAACATGGCAAAATTCCGTCTCTACTAAAAATACAAAAATTAGGTGGGCGTGGTGGTGGGTGCCTGTAATCCCAGTTACTTGGGAGGCTGAGGCAGGAGAATCACTTGAACCTGGGAGGTGGAGGTTGCAGTGAGCCGAGACCATACCATTGCACTCCAGCCTGGGCAACAAGAGTTAGACTCCATCTTAAAATAAAATATCATGACTGTAAAGTGAAAAACTACAGTAAGTGCCGTCAATATCAGAAAGAATATTGCAGAAAACTTAGAGAAATGCAAGAGAAAGTTCAGATATTTTTCAATAACTCAGCGCAATGGGGTGGATGAAGAAATAAAATCAGAGACAAATAAATATAGTGACAAGTACAGGCTATTACCAGAATATAGTAATAAATGACAGAAATTTTAAAAGAAGAAAACAAAATAAAACGGGGAAACTGAGGAAAATCTGTAACCATAAAAATATGAGGAGAAAAGGTTGAAAAGGCCGAGGTTTATAAATTAGAACAGCTCATTGAATACTAACAAAACGTAAGAACAAACATAGACATATTCCCCTGACATGTGAAATTCAAGGATGATGAGAAAATTACTGTTAAGGGGTAACCCTAATTTATGTTTCCCAGAACTGCTTTGGGTGGTCTCCCAATTTCTTTTAATTTTCATTAACTCACTTTCATACATTTTTCTTCTTCTATAAGACAGATTTGTCTTCTGAATTTCTCATCCTTTATATATTTAATACCTGTGTAGAACCTTGTACTCCCACAAATCAATAAGAAAGGTGGAATTATTCCTCAAGGAAAGGAAAAAAAAAAAAAAAATCTTTAACAAGTGACATTAAAGAACAATCTCCAAAAAAAGGAATATAATTTATTTATTTATTGACTTAGCAAATGAGATGTAAATTTCAGGGCATTGAATTATAATAGTGAAGGAGGCAGACAAGGAAGGTGCTTCATCCAAGGTCCAAGGTTGTATAAATTCAGTGTTGCTGTAGGAGTGGAGGTCCATAGTTCCTTGCTGGTTCTCAGACAAGAGACTTCCTCAGCAGTTTGCATTCTTTACCATGTTGCTCTTCCATATTCAAAGCAGGAAAGCCTGTTCCTTCTTAAGCTTTAAATCTGTCTGAATTCCCCTTCTGTGCTATTTCTTTGGCCTCCAGTAGAAGAAAATTCTCTGCTTTTAAGGGCTTATGTTACTAGATTGGGTCCAGTCAGACAACTAAGGACAATCTCCCTAAATCAGTCTTCAATCTTAGTTATATCTGCAAAGTACTTTTTTCCCCCATATAATGTAGCATTCTGACTAACCACAAAATAATTGGATAAATAAATTCTACAACTTATATGATAGCTATCCATCGAAATGTTAACAGAAGAATTAATAAAATGGGAACAGTCAAAATGTATACTGAAATGGAATAGGAACAGAGTATATATTATTAAAACATTCTTAAAACTTGTATATACACATTTGTATGTAGAAAAATGAATGGTGAGATAAACATCAAGCATTTATAAAGACATACTATAAATATTTCCATGAGTGGTAGAATGGTGGGTGACTCCTTAACATCTTGTATTTTATAAATATTGTATTATGAACACATTAATTTATGATAAAGAAAATATATAAATAGACAAGTAGTACAATTTTCCCTCACCAATACATTTAGTCTCTTATTACTTCACTACCTCTCATATAAGTGATATCAATTTCCATGTTTTCTTTTGTTCTTTTCTCCAGGCAAATCTTTTCTTTACAGAAATCTGTTTTCCAAAACCCGAGAGTTCCAACTGATTGCTTATACTACTTTTTCTTGTTTTCCATTATAACAGTTATAGTAAATAATTTATCCCCAATGTAGAATAGCAGCAACCTGGGTGTGGGTTTGTGACTAACAACCTTTTTTTATTTTAATGTATTACTGAGAAGCCAGTTTACAAAGAAGATAAATTAATTTATAGGTAAATGAAATAAAAACCTATTGATATGGTATGCTGTAACTTAACATTTCAAAGGAAAAAAATACTTGTTACTACTTCCTGCTTTTATTTCTGTTACTTAACTTGATAGATTAGGTATACTAAATTGTTATATTTTAACACTGTTGTGTATATAGGGTTCAATATCTGATGAGTTTCTTTAGTGGATCAATTAGATTAGTGCTACATTGATAAACTATTGTTTATGAAAGTATGAATTAATTTATTATAACTCATAATTCTCTGTGTATTTTTTCAATCAAATGTATTTATTTGTCTTTTATCCTGATGAACTTAAGATATTTATGACACAAAGCCAGGAGCAGTGGCTCATGCCTGTAATTACAGCCCTTTGGGAGGCTGAAGCAGGAGGATCACTTGAGCTCAAGAGATCTAGATCGGCCTGGGCAACATAGCAAGACCTCATCTCTCTTAAAAAAATAATAATAATAAATAAACAACTAAAAAAAGATAGCTATGACACAAGAACAAACAAAGCTCATTGATTTGTGTGGACTTGGTAAACGTTTTTAATAGAGACATTAATAAATTCATTTGGCAAAGCAGTCATAGTAATCATAACATATAATAAAGCACATGGAATTACTGGCAGTCATAATTGTGCCTAGAAGTTTCTGATAACTGCTGAGGTGGGGAGGGGGTGGACTCTTAATTAATGAGGTTGAAAATATTGTCATAATTGTACCTAAAAGTTTCTGATAACTGTTGAGGTGGGGAGGGTGTGGACTCTTAATTAATGAGGTTGAAAATATTATCAGAATATCTTGGTTTTAATCTAGTCCGGTAGGCAAATTAGCTAACTTCACAGAGACTAAATTTTTAATCTCAAAACTGCTCATAAAATATCTGATATTCCTTCCACCCACATTTGTGGGAACCAGATAATACTTGAATAAATTTTTACTAACTCTAAAAAACAGTTGTCACTATAATTATTGCATTAGTAGTCATTTGTAGCTAAATTATGACAGAAAGGAATATAATCAGCATCTGAGAATTAGAAATTTGTGTTCATAAGAGATACGGTTTTCATATCTATTTAAAATTATGAATCTCTTGACCATCCTATATGGCGTTTGTTCCTGAGTATTACAAATGTTTTGAAATATGCTTTCTAGGTTGATATTTTATTTGATTAATTAGTTACATATTTTTACATATTGGAGATTAACTTGCTTTTGATTTATATGTTTATCTGTAAATAGCTAATGCATTCATATTTTTACTCTTGTTTACTTTTTCATTTCTTTGCTCCTGAATGTGTGGCAACATAAACACAACTGTAAAGAGCACAGATAAGCTTTCAAAATGTTACATGGCATTTTACCCAAACATCTGTCAAGTGAAAGGTTAGAATTTTCACTTCTAAAAGAAAAACATATACCAATTAGCATCAATACTCTGCTGGCTATTGCATGATTTTTGTGGGGGGAAATTGACATGCTAGTTTATTATACAGATGACATTTCTACATGTGACTTTCTGCTGAATGTCTATAAGTTGATTCAAAAGATAATCACATTATTTTGATAGTTATTTGATATGTACACAATTTCAGCCTGTAATTTGTTTGATTATATACTAGATACATTATCAAAAATTATTTGTTAAATTAATAATAATCTTACATATTCCAAAACACCAGTGAATACTCCTTTTCTAAATTTGTAAAGAGACTTTGCTATTAGAAGTCCTATATTGAATAAAATTCTTATGATTACAATACTTTTAAATATCAGTAAAATTGTTATAAATACCTAATGTCAGAAAATTGTGGAATAGTAAAATTAAAACTTTTTTTAGAATTTAAGAGAGGTTTCAATTATTTAGATTAGTCTTAAATATAACCTGAGTAATATTTTAAATGTATATCTTTGATACATAATAATGTTGACATAAATTTTTAAAATTTGGTTGTCATAGTTTTTAAAAAAGCAATACCTTAGCAAATTTAAATGAGACATAATAATCACATTTTTTATGATTTATTTTTCTTCCAGTAATGATAAACCAAGAATAGCTTTCCATAGAAGAACATTATACTTTTGAATGGATATGTAGAATTTCATTGTGTATTTCATATTAGTATGTAACTAATTTCCTCTTAATAAGTGTGTAGACTGATTCTGATGATCTTTTTTTTAGTGTTGAAATTGACATAAGATTTTTTTCTGTTCTATATTTGTAGGAGTATTTTTCACATGAAATTATTTTGCAAGAAATTAATTATCCATATCAAAAGAAATGCACATTTCATAACAAATTGGTATATTGTAATAAAAAGTTGGGGATACTGCATTCTTCACAAATGTAAATGTCATGCAAGACACAAAAAGGCTGTGGAAATATTTCAGATTAGAGGAAACTAAAGAGAAATTAATTAACAATCCTAAACAGGATTCTTAAAAAAAAATACTCTAAATGACAATATTGGATAAAATGACAAAATTTGTGTATGCTTAGCTGATTGGACAAAAATAAGTACATACTGTACTTACATAAAATACTGTATTTTCTTTTTTTCCTGTTTGAGACAAGGTTTCGCTCTGTTGCCAAGGCTGTAGTGCAGTGGTGCAATCACTGCTCACTGCAGCCTCAACCTCCTGGGCTTAAGTGATTCTCCCACCTCAGCCTCCTGAGTGAGACTATAGTCACCTGCCACCACATCAGGCTAATTTTTGTATTTTGTAGAGATAGAGTTTTACCATGTTGTACAGGCTGGTCTCGAACTCCTGAGCTCAAGTGATCCACCCATCTTGGCTTCCCAAAGTGCTGAGATTACAGGCATGAGCCACTGTACCTGGCGGAAAATGTGTTTCTATCCATGGTTTGTTGAATGTGTGAATGTAGAATTGGTAGATACAGTAGGTCATACTATGTCATTTTATTCATTTATTTATTAAGACAGGGTCTCACTCTGTGGCACAGGCTGGAGTGCAGTGGTGTGATCATAGCTCACTGCAGCCTGGAGCTCCTGGGGTCCTGGGCTTAAGCATTCTTCCTGTCTCAGCCTCCTGAGCAGTTGGGACTACAGACACATGCCACCATGCTCAACCACTTTACTTATTTTTAATTTTTACAACATTTAAAATAAGGGACTTGAGCATTCCTCAAATTTGGTGTCAGCATAGGTTCTTGGAGGTTGTTGGAACAAATTTCTCCACCACCATACCAAAGGATGACTGTATCAATGTTATATTTTGATGGCAGTAAGTCTACAAGGGGTTATTTAAGACACTATCCTTATTTTGAGGAAATAAACATTAAAATATTTGGGAGTGAACGGCTATGATGTGTAAGTCTTATTTTCAAATGATTCAGAAAGTAATGCATGTGTATACACAGATGATATGTATATGCATATACTCTTAATGGATGCGTATGTTTATATATACATGCCATATAGAGAAGAGAAAGAAAGAGAATGAGTAAACAAATGTGACAAAATATTTACAAAAGCTAAATCTAGTAGAGGGTTTACAGGTGTTCTTTCTACTCTGTCTCTTCCACTCTTCTTCTTTACTTCCTTCCATTGTCATAAATCCATTAGACAAACTCAAATGAGGTAGGCAGCCCGATATCAGGCACGTTCAAGTCAGTGTAGGGCCCAGTGTGAGGGTGTAGTAGCCTGACAGTGTTGGGAGATTGGCTACATACAGGAGAATTAAGATGACATAAACATATTTCAAACTCCAGGAAGCAGGATATAAATTTGGAAGTAGGTGGAAGTCATGTGAGTCCATAGTTTTTCAGTGGAATTAGATGTACTCATGGTTACCAACATAGATATAAAAATAAATTGGAGTGTGTGTATATAATATACTTTTGCATTACCTCATCCAAGTATTTAAACTTTTCGTGCCTTTTGTTTTAGGGGAGTTGAGTTCAATCTCTCTTAGCTATCACAATACTCTTGAGTAAAATTTTCCTGCTGGTAGAATTGTTCTTTTCTACACCTTATAATATAAATTGTCTCCAGAATTAGACAGTTTATTACATTATTACACATAAAAAGATTATAGTAGTCTTAAATGTTCAAGGAAGAGAGTCATCAAAATTCAATAAGAATTTATATTTATATTTTCATTTTAGGTAGATGGTTCTCAATTTTGTCATCATATGTTGAATACTTGATAGTATTAATTTTGGAATCATTTTATGACATGTCTTTTAACTTGCTTTATTGTTTCAATTATCCTTATGAAGTTAATTCCATTTTTTACTGAAGTGGCAGTTCCACAAATTTTAGCAAACTGCTTTACTCATATAAGTCATACATACAAATGACTTGATGCTACACTTTAAGATGTGTTATGTTAATTAATCAAGTGCTTAATTCTATTTTAAAAAGAAGACTCAAGAAAGCATTTTTATTTCTTTAGTCATTAGCTGGATCTTAGAATTAAAAATAATTTATGAGATACTAAACTGTCATAAGCAAAAGTACTTGCTGTTAAAAAGTTTTAGTTACACTTTCTGTGGTTTAATCACTACAAGGAAGGTAATATTTACATTTCCTTGAACTGTTGTAGAGCTTCCATGTTATAAATGTGCTAAGTTTTCTATATAGATGATAAATGATTTGATTGGTAGGTTATATGAAGTGGTATATATTTAATGCCACATATAGGGCAAAAGTAGGTACTGAATGGATTCCTTTGATCTTTTTATCTCTAGCTTTTCTTAAATTCTTCTTTTATTATTTTCTTTGGACACAATAGAAATGGTTAAAATGGCACAGGTGACGTCAGAATGGTACATAAGATTGGCATAAAGTTGATTGGATATGGATATAAATAGTGGTAACATGGTTTGAAACAACATTACTGTGTAAAAGATTAATTAAAACTTGAGTGAGCAATTATGTTATTGAACTGAATATTGTTTAGCTCCTCGCCATCATAATGAAAAAAGAAAAAAACACATGACTGTACGTTCCATTCAGTAATATGCCAACAAACTTCTGTTTTTAAGTCCAGTTAGGATTATAACTATTTTTAATGACCTAAATATAATAAAACAACATTTATGTCCCAACATAGGAATCTTACAAATAAATCTAACAAAATTAAAAAGTGAAATGGAAGGCAATAAATAGAAGAAAACTGAATTATCCATCAATAATTTCGCTATGCAGTTAAAAACAACATGCATTATAACATACACATTTTTAAAATGTAGATTTGAAAAATTTGTAGTTATAAGCACAATATGTAATCATGAGTAGACCCAATTTTTGAATTTTTCTCTCATTTCTATTGATTTTACAAGAATAAAGATACTCTTGGATTTCAACTTCAAGAAAAATAGTTGGTCCAAAACATACTTATTAACAGATTTTGAATCCATAAGTAAAATTTTTTCCTATTTTTTTGCTTGTAAACTATTTAATGAAAGACAAGGCTTCCAATTATAGTTGCAAAAAGAGAAAAACAACTCATATAAAAACATGACTTAAGAATAATTTTCAACTTTAAGCAGACCATAGTCATTTTATATAATTTGCAGGTGTCATTTTAGAGACACAATAAACTCTGTCCCCAATTACATTCCTTTTTCAGACAACAGTTTGCAATCAGGAGAATGTGTGATGAGGTTTAATCAAAGATTAGAACTTTTTAATTAAATAGGGCCTTTTGTGACTAGTCATTTGACATTAATTACTGTTTTAGTTGGATTCCTTTTGATTTGTAAAGGGCCCTGAGCGCTGCAAAAATTATATTGCATCACAAAAATTGTTGATAATTAAAACAAAAGCTTGTCTTCATTAGCCCATCATACACCTTAAAAAGAAGCATCATTTTAAATGTTAAATGGCTTCCTTAAATAAACGGACTACAGGGTTTTAAAGAAAAAATAACAGATGGCATGTCATGCCAGTCGCTTTGGATGGACAGTTTGAAAGTTGTTAATTGTAATGATTTATAAGCTGTTTTGAAATGTTCAGTTACACTTTTAGGGGCTAATGGTAAGAGGTGTATGTGCGGTTCTAAAGGCTCAACACTCCTCTGGGAATCATAAACCTAACTCATATACTACTGCTATGAATAGAAGTCATCAATCAAACTTAACGGTAAAACAGAAACTGACCTAAAAGTTCAAATAATATTTTTATTTGTGGCCTTATGGAGAATAAAACAAAAGTTGAAACTCTTTGTAAGAGTTCTAAATCTAGGTATCAATAGAATACCCATAGTACAAACTACTATTCATCTCTCTGATTTGGAGTATATATGCAGGGGATATTCAAATTAAAAATATTCAAATTAAAGTGATTTAAACATCAATGAACTGATTTGTCTCAAAGTAATCTGAGAAAAAAGCAAGAACCTAGAGAGATAAAGGTAATTAAAAATAATGATAGTGTGCTCTGTTTATGTAAGTCTACAGTGATTTGACCTGTATCGACATGGACACTGAGTTGTATTTCCAGTTGGGATAAAAGAATCACATATGTTCCATTTCTGGCTGCCGCGTAGTAAAGGGCATTCAATTTTAGCACAATTTGCCTTACTTTAGGGTTATGGTCTGTTGGCAGAGTAAAACTAATTGGCCCGAAAACTGATGTCACCCATTCCCTTGGCTTCATTAGCAACGTGTACTAACCACCTGAGTAAAATAGACATGGTGTTAATAAAACTGAACTTGAAAAATACCTACTTTTATGAACAAAAGATATGCAATACAGAGAATGGAACATGTTGTGACTAATTTTGCCTTTATTACTCTATGTGTAAAAGCTAGTTAGCTAAAATGTGTTCAATATAATTGTACTGAACTATCTTAAGGAAAAAAATCTCTCACAACAGTAAAAACTACTTAAATCATATCAATAACTCAGGCCACTTCAATCTCTATCCAAATAAAAACTTTAAACACAAATTTATAAAAGGGAATAATCTATGTTTCTTCTAGGTGAACAGATGTGCATTTAGACTTCTTTAGCAAATATTCCAAGTTTGTAGTTTATGCTATTTTCATGTCCAATGGAGAACTTCATATGAAAACATCCAAGAGAGGAAATTAATTGCTCATTATGGTAAATAGCTTGAAATTGTTGAGGAGATTTTATTGACCCCACTCCTTTCATCTCTAGCCCTGAGATTAAACAAGCTGGAACCACAACAAAAGAAAGCTATGTGCCAAATTTCCCAAGATAATAACTAGGTAAATGGACTGTGCCATTGTGATATATCCAAACTATCATGAAAACAGACATTATATCTAGTAATCTGCAGAAATATAAAAGTAAAAAAATTAAAAGATTAAAGGAAAATTTACAATAAGTCAATAATAGTCATTTATTTGTGGCTGACTACTTACCAATTTACACATATCATGCCATTTAATCCTCTCAACAACACTTTGAAGTATGATTGTCCACATTTTACAGATGAAAAAATTTAGAGGTAAAAAACTTTCCAAGATTATATAGTTAGCATGGTCTACTTAATTTAAAATTAAAGTAATATTTGAAAAAAAAATAAGATCAAAAAGTAAGATTGGAAAGAAGATTAGCTTCAAATGGACCATTTGGTATTTTAATAAGTAGATTACATTTCTCTTAAATGCTGAGATATTGCTCAAGATATGGAAAACTGAGTAGAAAAATACAAGGCAAGAGACATAGGTTTGAAAGAGACACTGACATTAGAAATGTGTTTGTACATTGAAGTTTCATAAGAATGGACCAGGAATTCTTTCCTGAGTATCTGTGTATTTAATCATAGCCTGTCCAGCTCACCTCAGTATTTCCTGGCCAGCCCCAGCCACTGGGTTCCACTTTGGCTTTTTTTCTGGTGTCAGTATTAAGGATGTTTTACTGTCATTGTCTATCCTTCATGCTCTCTCTCACTCACATAAGCATAAATGCCTCTGGAAAAATCAAGCTTCCAGCCCTTCTTTTACCCTTTACAAAAGAAATCCACAACTCCATTTGGTCAAATATAAGCTGTAATGTGAAGGGAATTTTGATTTTGGGTTCTCATCTCTATTTGCTGTCTATTAGAGATGACAGCAAATAGCCTATTCCTGCAGGCCCCATAAGCTCCCTTTGGAATCAGTCATGCAAATTCCCTTTTGTTTAAACAAAACCAAAGTTTTTCATTAATATCCCTTAAGATAGCATTCTCTTGTCCCCTTCTTCAATAACTATTCAGGAATTTTGTGCTCTTCCTCTGTGGTAGGAACACTGTGGTTCTTTCCAAGGATTCTTGCCCTGTAGATTAAGAAAATAGGAGGCAAAAATAGCAAAGTCAACAAAATTCCTGTGAAATACAACAATCCTCTGATTCCTGTTGTCTGTAGATAATCTATAATATTTAGGCTTGGGGAGAGAACCTTTCTCATTTCTCTTGTAAGTAAAGGAACTGATTCCAGATCACTCATTGATAGCAACAATCTTTGGCAGAGCATTAATCAGAACAAGTTTAAACCTAAGAAAAAAAATATTAATCTTGGTGTCAGACTCTACCACTACTAATTTTTCCTTTTTTGCTAGAAGAACTAATGACCTTGCACTTTATCTTATTTTGCTCCCCAGGAAATTAAGAAAAGCTGAAGCATAGAAATAATAGATTTTGCAATAAAACTGATTTCATAGTCTCGTGAATACATTGGTGTTTTAAGTTTACAATTGAAATTAATTCTATTTCTGTTTACCCATGAAAGACAGGCTCAGATCCAATCTAACCACATAAAACATGAAATAGTTAAAATTACAATTTACAGGTTGCACTGCATTTAAAAGAAGAAAGGTGATTTTTTTATACAGTGTTTTAAAACTCAGATATATATCTTATTAAGGACTATTAAACATGAAATCAATAATTATCATAAGCATGTTTACAATTGAAATAATTAAACTATTTTTTCCCTTAGAAAATGTATTTGGGAAAAACAACAAAATTAAAACTGCATTTGGTATTCTTTGCATTACTTATTTTCCCGTATAAAGCCTATCAGTTAAAATGATGAATTTTAACCTTTTCCATTTCTCCCAGAGAACACTTAATTCATATTCTTCAGGCTTTTTGAAACTGGTTTCTCATACTGATGAAGAAATTGTTATTTTTATAATATTTACTAAGGTCTAGTTACTGAACTTTCCTCAAGGACATTCCATTTGCTTTTAATGTGTAAATTTCTTTTGGTGGGGGGAAGCATAGAAAAAGTATTAAAATATGCAGCTAATTGTGTAGTTTAACGAATTTGAATTGTCATAATATATTGTATTAAATACAATGCATGTGGTGAATAGGAAATTAAAAGGTCGTGATATCTAAGAACAGTAAGATCAAGAACTGGAATACTAATGGACAAAAATGTTTTATATAAAATATTCTTTTGCTTTGAGTCCCAATTTTGTTTTTTCCAAACTGACTGTTCTTAAAACTGCTCAGTAAAGCCAACAATATGATTCTTTTGTGTTTTCTAACTCCAAGAAGGTACAGGATTAGACTATATATTAAAAATGTGCTATTTTCAGAAATAATTAGTTAAAATATAATGTTCTGAACATTAATTATCTGAAAATGTTCTCAATAAGCTATAATTTAAGAAGAATGGCTTCTTGACTCTCTTTACAATGACAGACATTGAAACATATTGCTCAGAATATGTTGACTCATCAAATGGAAAGTACAACTGCAGATGGTTGTCCCAGAATAGTTACCTAAAAAAAGGTATATGTGGAACCATGGTAGCTGGAGTTGGTCCTCATGACTTTTTGCAGTTTCTTCTTACCTAAGGAAGTTTTCACTCAGGAATAAAATGAAAAACATCACCTTCAAATCTTTATTCCATGACCCTTCTGATATATGATTTGAACATTTCTAAAGTACATTTTAGGTCCAGTGTGGTGGCTCATGCCTGTAATCCCAGCACTTTTGGAGGCTGAGGCCAGTGGATCACCTGAGGTCAGGAGTTCAAGACCAACCTGGCCAACATAGTGAAACCCTGTCTCTACTGAAAATACAAAAATTAGTCTGGCTTACTGGCACAGGCCTGTACTCCCAGCTGCTTGGGAGGCTAAGGCATGAGAATTGCTTGAACCCAGGAGGGGAAGATTACAGTGAGTCGAGATTGTACCACTGCACTTCAGCTGAGCAACAGAGTGAGACTCTGTCTCAGAAAACAAATGTAGTGCATTTTATGAAACAAAATCAAGCTACAAATTGTTAAATTGCATTACCTTTGACCTAAAACTGCCTCTGTATTTTGAATTTCCACACAGAAAACTGCAACCTAATTTAGTATTAAAAAAAAAAAAAGTACTGTAACCTAAGAGTATATTCTCGCATCAAACATCTGTGTCTCAGCCAATCAGAGCAACCAAGCTTTAGCCAATCACAAGTGGGCCACCTATCAGATCATGTTTATATAAGGCAAATGCTAAGCTATAACCGATCAAGCTCTTTATGTGTGTCAGTTTCTTTTTCCGGCTATAAAGGCTGCCTGTCCACGTTCCTGAATGGAACTCTGTAAACCTCTCCTGGTTCAGAGTGCTGCCCGATTCATGAATAGATTTTGCAAAAATAGACTCTGTTAAATATAACTTGTCTGAAGTTTTTACATACACACACACACACACACACACCTGGTCCATCTTTCTCAGCTTTTACTTCTGTTATGGTGACAGGAGAATAGGATTTAGATTTTCTAGAGCAAAGGGTGAAAAAGAATCAGGTGGTGAAATAAAGCAGTATTCATTAACATACAGCATTTACATGCATTTCTGATTCTGAACTAATTGCCATTTCTTAAATATGCCTTATGTTTTCAAGTATTTTCCTTTTTAATTAGAATGCCTTCAGCACCTCATCTCTACATATGAAAATTATATTAATCCTTTTATTTTAAAATTTCTTAAAGTCATCTCTTAACATTCCTGTAAGTTCTACCTAAATGAAAGTCCTGTCCTAATTGCTTATAATTGGATATGATTTCCCCTTTCTTGGACTGCATAACGATTTATTTATAATTTCTTATGACAAACATTTTGTTTTTCATTATCATTTTTGTTTAATTATTATTTCACCTTGATCCATCACCACACTTTAAAGACCTAGAGGACAAAGACGTTTTTTAAAACTCTGCATACACCATTGTATCTAACAGAATTAGCTTCCCCTCGACAAAAACTGAATTAAATTGGTCTGCCATTTTTTTGTGAGTAACCTTAACAGTATTATGTTCTCTCTGTCAGGATACTAGTTGAACATCTGAAATTCAGAAATATAATTTCCCAATTATCTTAGCATACAATAAATACAAGAGAAGAGCTATGTAATTATGGCCTCTTAACTAACTTCAGCAGTCCAAATGCCAGGTATTACACTTATTACATTTATTACAGCTGAATTAAAATGGACTAGTGAGAAAATGTTTAATAATTGTGCACAACATTTAACCCTATACAAAAAAGATAAAAATATGCCATTCTTATTATTTATAAGTCATTATAAATGAATGACATTAAACATATATAAATATATCCAGGATACATGAAAAATAAATGATAGAGTCACAGATTAAAAGTCATCTTCTAAAATCATGGCTAATATAACTCTTATTTTGCAAATGGAATGTCTTAGTATATTACTTCATTGTCCTAAAACTATTGCTTAATTTTGAGGGACTTCATCTAAGCTTCTTAAAATATGACATGGTAATAATTAGCATAATTTGTATGAATAACAAATAACAATGATGATACTGCAGTTCTTCTAATGAAATAATTCGTTATTTAAGCTGTCTAAGCATTATTCATTACAGTTACCCTATAAACAGAGGAGTTAATTCAATGCACATGGAAGAACAGTTTAAATATTAAACAATCAATCAATCATTCTCTCATCCTAGTTAATGAACAAAGACTATTACTTCAGATTTTTCCTCTTTACTGAAAGTCTCAACATAATCAAATTGTAATTTTCTAGATAATAAAGTGAGTTAACATTTATACTCCATATTCATATATGTTTACATAGATTAGAATTCCTTAGAAGTAATATATTGGCTAATAATCACTCAAATTGTTACGTGAACAAAAAATTTAGTTTGAATCCTTTGCATATATTTTATTAAAATGGAGGGTTTCTTTCAAAACTAACAGAGGTTGGTTACGGATTTGCGCAAATATTGTATGTATGAGATTAATTTTGCTGTGTTTCACGGTATGCAAGACAAATTTTTATTACCACATGGCTATGGACTAATACTGTGAAAAAGCCTGAAATTATATATAGAACAATTCCAATTTTGTAAATGTAGGCTATAAAAGTGAAGTAATTTAACCATGATCCTTATTGGACTCTTGCAAATATATGAGTAGAGCATGTCTTTAGTTAAGGACATGTACTTCAATAAGGGCCAAAGGCTAAAACATATTTTAACAAAAAGAGATATTGTGCAATTACGTCCCAGACCTCCTGACAATGTCCAAGAAATCAGCATATAAAAATGAACAGACTGGTAAAGTATTAGACCTTTTGTTGATTGTTGATAGGCTGGAATTAGGAAGTCTTATCATGGATAGCAGGCTTTTACGAAGAAACCAACAATCACTCAAGCCTTATTCTGTTAAAAAGAGTTATGGTGAGGAAATATTGGGGATTTTTTTCCAAAAAATTACATCTTAGGTTGCCTCTTACTGCTAGTTGGTGGTATAAATTAAGTGTGCAATAAATATATGTATATGTAATTAATATATAGAAATTATTTAGAATGAACTTTTGTGATAAAGTAATGCTTTAAAAATAAGAACCATTAAGAGTTCATCTCTAAATTCTTACATTGAAAAGTTATTATGAATTAATTTGAAACAGCTTTATAAAAAGGTTGGTAAGAAAATACATACCAGAAGATTCAACCATTATAAGCCATTTAACTATTAACTGTTTGAGATCATTGATTTTTATGAGGTCTAGAAAATAGAGTTTGTGATTTACAAAAGAAAAAATGTTTACAAAATAAGTTAAAACATAAAAGTACAACACAGTTTTTAAAAATTTTTTCATTCCACTGAATTGATGGAATATATATCATTTAATATTAGCTAATCACATCACAATCTTGTCAGCTATTTTCTTCTTCACAATCCTATATTGAGAATAACCCACAATCTATTATAAATATAATGTACATTTAAAAAACCAAAATTGAAATTCTGAAGATATATGCAGGATGTCTTGAAAGCAATGGAAGTGATATTAGAGAACTGCAGCTGTTGGAATTACAAACCATGTACATAATATAATACATGTCAGTATTAAAACAGCTAACCACTGATGAAAAAACTTACTAAGGGTCTTGAAAATATTTAATTTTTTATTTTAAGCTAATTTTCCAAACAAACTTTATTGTGCCCTCTCCTTATATAAAATTTCAGTCTTTGCTTTAAGATGATTTACTTTGAGTGACTTTTTGTTTTTCCTGAAACTGATCATGGTAGATAATGAGAAGCTCCTTCATTAAAAGAAACTAGAAAGATGTAACCGTAACATGCAAAAAGACAGACAAACAAACAAAAGTATGCAGAAATTGTTCAGAAAGACTTTTGAATTTGTAAAAATGAATTGGGTTTGAATTTAGGAAGATGAAATAGAAAAGCAACCAGCGCCTGTGAACACCAGAGATAAAGGTTCCTTCCCATGTGACTTCAGACAAGCTCTAAGCTTAGGGTCAATAAATCCAAAGAACAAAAGATGAGAAGAAGAGATTGTCTAGGTAATTTATTACAGAGCTTTAATTAAAATATGTCAGCCAGCCTGAGCTTTCCTCCTTTTATCCCACTGCCCCACTAGGGTTGCAGCTGGATTTAAAACTAAGATCTGCTCTTTATTCATGGCAGATATGGTACACAGGTAGCTGCAAATGTAGATGTCAAGGCCCCCAAAAAAGAAATCATAGCTTCTGAGGGGAACATTAAAAAAAATGGAAGACCATGACTTTTGCCTATTAACGAAATTTACTGAAGGACTGTAGTCAGAGTAAGTCCTCCTTCCTTTGGAAACTGTGCTATGTTTAGGCATTCTGCAGTGAAGCATCCTCTGACATGGTGCCTGTCATAGCCTTCCTTACTGAGGAAGAGACCTCCTGTGGAACAGACTCACAGAACAGAAAAGGAAGTCTATATCAATGCTTTATGTTAAACACATGGTCTTTGTATATAAAAATGAATGAAAAACCAATGATTACCATACCTATGTGGAATATCAAAGACATGAATAAAGGACCACATTGATACCAAACAATTCAGGAAAAGAACATTAAAAATAACAATACTAATAACACATGCTAATGAAATTATGAGGAGAAGTTGGGTAGTCAAAAATATACATTGAAAAATAGACTTAGCTATATGAAAATAAACAGCAAAGAGAGCAAGTAAAATTGCACAATTTTTGGAATAGAAAAAATCCATGAATAAACCAAATAATATATTAGCGGGCTAAAAGCCATCTGCTTGTTAAAAAAAAAATAGATAATGATTTTCTTCATGGTTATAAATGGTTAAGAACTGTTCTATACACTTGATGTTATTCTTAACTTACCCAATTCTCACAATAAATCCATACATTTGATTCTCCTATCATCTCGTTTATAAATGAGGAAACTGACTCCGAGTGAATTTGAGTAACTTGCCTATGACAATATAGCTTGTTGGTAGGCAGCTACATTTTGAATGCTGATGGTTCTGTGAATAAAACAGATACACCTATCAGTTAAACTTCAATGATTTTGAAGGCAAAGTGAAAGGAGTACCCAAATGTTTACAGTAAAAACTATGAAGAGTTTAAAAATATAAAAGAAAAATAAGGTGATTTTATATGATGAGTTTTTATATGATTTTATATGATGAGTTATGTTAATTCAATTACAGCTAAAATGCAAGAAAAATTTCCTGATTTTAAAAAATGTGTCTTAATATTGCAAGGACCCATTCAATGAAATCAGAAGAAATTCGATGACTTACTTTTTAACATAACTAGGTCAAATCTTGGAACACAAAGGAGGGTGAAAATTCTAAACGTATCCAGAAGCAAAGCCAAGTTACGCATAATATAACAAAAGAATGACTGATACAGTTTTGCATCAGCAGCAATTGCATCTGGAGGCAAAATATTTTTGGATGTGCACAAATTTATAAAATATACTAATATGTTTAGCAACAAACATATAATATTTTAGGTTTCTGTTTTTCAAGGCTTTATAAGAAAGGTCACAAAGTGTATCAAGATTTGTCATTCCTCAGGAAAATGAATATAAAACTGTGTTGAAACTTGTCCTGCCAAATGGGGAGAAATGAATGTACAACCTGCAGAGAAAAGTCTCTCAAAATAACTCTTCAATAGAAGAGAACATTAATTTAGGAATACCTTTTAAAAAATTGAGTGTCACTTAACAATAACTGCAATATTAGAATTTGTGTTGAGGAAAACAAATGTCTCCATTTATGAAAATAATGAACAGTGGATTTAGAAAGAAAAGGGATACAATATTCAAGAAATGCTATGAATTCTCTATGGTCTAGAAGAGGTAAAATAAGTTACATAAAAATTAAAAGATTAATCTGTGAGATATTCTCTGTAGTATGACCACGGTTTAATCACTTGGTTTTAACCCTATTTTTTTTTCCTTTGGGAGTAATCACATCACTGGATGTACAATGACTCACATGAACGTAATGTTATAAATTCTGTTTATGTGTTTAATAATTTTAAAATTGACCTGTGGAATATTAATAGCTTAACTATAGCTACAGAGTTAAATGCAATATTTATAGACAATATAAACATAAATTATTTCATATTCATTTAATTGTGCTTCTGTACAAACACAGTTTTCTATCACTATTTCAATTAAAGCAGGTGGGTGTTAGTTTAATTAAAGAAGTTACATGTCTTCTAAATGCTATTAGACTTCATAAATTTTGCTTATTTTGTATAAATATTTAGATAGAATTATGTAATAGATACCTATCAGGTCTATCCTTTTTGTTACATATTCTGTATATGACTATATTGTTCCTTTATTTTTCAACATCTTGATATAAAAGCATTTTGAAGAGCAGGGTCTGGGAAGAACTAAATTGGTAGGCAAATTAACTCTGGCGCATTTTTATTCTGTTGTAATTGCTTTTTCTATAAATGAGAAACATGTTCTCCTTTTGCTTTCCCATTTATTCTCCTTCCCTCTCTTCACCCTGTCTTTATATACTAAATTAGGCAAAAATGAAGAAGTGAAAGTCAAGTATAAGAAAAAAATTGGTAGAGAATACCATTGGTTTGTTTATTTTATTTGTTTACTATATTCCCAACTTCTCTTTAGTTAAATTAATTACCTTTCACTCTCCAAAATCAATGCTGATATTCAAGTTCAGGCAGTTCTAAATCTATTTCAGTTACTAGCTGATAATCAGTATTTTGAAAAAGGTATATCTCTAGTTGAGGGATTGTATGTGGGAGTGGAAATGGTTAATGTTATTAAAATTAGATACAATGTTTTAAGAAATCCAGAAGAGATTAGGTGATACAAGAAAAAATAAATCAAATCATTGTTATGGTGCCTAACCTTACACCAATTTCAAGGCCAATCTAACACAAAATAATTTGAAAACAGTGACCTCTTTTGGTTGTGTTTTATTTTTAATTCCATTTGTAAATATGCTGTCTGCTTAACTACCAATAAATAGACTCTCTTTGGGTTTCATGACTTTAAAATCCTAGGACATAAGTAGGATTGTCAGGAAACATAATTGTAGGAACAAACAATAAAATCCCCAACTTCAGCAGCTACAAATTGTCACATTAAGTATTCCAGAGCATCCCTCCCCTCGCAGTAAAAATTGTAGTTGAGTTTAACATACTAAAACCCTTTGACTGCCAGAGGCATTGGAATTGCTTTACTGAAAATACTTTCAGAAACCTCAGGGGGTTTAATACGGGTGAGCTCCCTGGTGGTTGATTAATACTTTGTCTCCTAAATTACTGCTAGGCTTATATGTTGTTTATACTAGCCATTCCACATACAACAATGCAGAATCAGCAGAGAAGTTTTGCTTTGAAGTTGTACTCCCACTTTACAGTAGTGGTTGTAACAGAGGTTCTTAAAATTTCAGCAACAATCTACCAAGAGGAACTACTTCATTCACGAGTAAATGAGATTAACTTGGTTATCCATTCTCACAGCCAGATTTTGCTGTTTCGTTTCACTCTTGTTTTCTTTGGGGTTGGGAGAGGGTAGAATATCCTCTAGCTTATGTGAGAGCCAGCAACTAGAGAATAAATTGCACTACCAGCCATATAACCATTTGTATTAAGAATTATAATTCCCTTGTTGTGCTTTGAACACAAATTGTAATTGTAATATCACTTTAACAGACCTTTCAACTATGTCATGCTCCAGAAATGAAATGTAATAAATATGACTCTAAAGTGGTATAAGTGTGTGGTATTTTATATCTCAATATAATGTAGAGAGAATATTATGTGGGCATCTTATTATTCTTGCATCTAAGAAAATCAAGTTAAAAATCATGAATATACTATTCTTTCAAGGAGAAAAATTAAGCTGATTTTAAGCAAAGAACTTTACATATACTGTACTATAATAAATTCCTCATTTGTTATACCAGTGCTATATGAAAAGCAAATGTTTGGGTTTGCCTTTTCACTGAATTTTAATTCATTTGTTCTGAGGCAAGGAAAGCTTGTGTGTGGTTTGGAAAAGATTTGATGCATTTGCTAAAGATGTGAAATTTCTATGCCGTCGTTACTTTTTGCTTTAACACCACTCTCCTTTTTTATAACATTTGATTATCTTCACTCCTTGCCTGCGAAAATGGAGATCATTCGTTTCAGAAACATATACTCAAACATTTTTATATTAGCTGATTGGTTGAATAGATCTTATAAATACTCTATGTGGACTATTTCATAAATCAGTTTAGAGGAGCAAAGAGGATAATTATTATTATATTTTTGTAGGAACAAAACTCTGCTTAAATTTACAGTATGAGAGAGAGACTTTAGAGTATAATGATGTCTTAGAAGTTAATAGGAAAATGAGTAGAGAAACCATGACAATAATAAATGCCATTTATTAGCACCAGCTATGTTTCGAACACTTTTCTTACCTATTCCTTCATTCTGTAGTAACTCATTCAAACAGACATAAAAAACAAAAACACGACAAAACAAATCCTATTATGGTGTAATCAGGACTAGCCATAAAAACAATCAATCACAATTGTTGAAGCAGCTACAAACACAAAACACAGTTGGTGCAGAGCCATAATTTGAACCCACATCTTCTCATGCTAAATTCAACTTTAAAAACCATACCATATCTCAAAGCTCAGGAAAAAAAAAAAGAGAAAAAAGAGAAAAAAAAAAGAAACAAAAAAACAAAAAAAGAGTATACCATGCCAATGTTCCATATACTAATTTTATGAAAGTTTGTCAGGTCCCTGATACACTTCTTGCTTTTTTTTTTTTTTTTTTTTTGAAATGGAGTTTCACTCTTGTCGCCCAGGCTGGAGTGAAATGGCAGGATCTTGGCTCACTGCAGCCTCCACCTCCCGGGTTCAGGCTATTCTCCTATCTCAGCCTCCAGTATACCTGGGATTACAGGTACCCATCACCTTGCCCAGCTAAGTTTTGTATTTTTAGTAGAGACGGGGTTTCATCATGTTGATCAGACTGGTCTCAAACTCCTGACCTCAGTTGATCCACCTGCCTCGGCCTACCAAAGTATTGGGTTTATAGGTGTGAGCCACTGCACACAGCCCCTGCTCTTTCTTATGTATCTTTTTTTTAATTGTAATTTTTTTAAGAGACAAGGTCTCACTTTGTCACCCAGGTTGGAGTGCAGTGTGGCACCATTATAGCTCACTGCATCCTCAAACTCCTCCTTGCTCAAGCAATCCTCCTCACTCAGTCTCCCTGGTAACTGGGACTATAGGTGCACACCATCACTCCCAGTTAATTTTTTTTCAATTTTTGTAGAGACAGGGCCTTACAGTATTGCCCAGGCTGTTCTAACTGCTGGCCTCAAGCAATTCTCCTGTCTCAGCCTCCCAAAGTACTGGGATTACAGATGTGAGCCACCTTGCCCAGCTCTTTCTTATATATAATTTTAAGAGATAAACAGGATTTCTTTCTTGTTTGCAGATAAACATTTTAGTGACATTTCTTTCACAGGCAAATGAGATTAACTCAAGAAAAATTCCATGGAATCTTTATCTCATGTTTGGTTTTTTAAAATGAAACTTTCCTTCTTCTAGCCTGCTGAAGGGATAATTATGGAATAATGCTGTGTGACACAGTTATGACTTCATGGTTTCTAAATATCACCTACAATGCCATGGCCATTGAGTCATGTTTTCACTTGTCTACAGTCCATCTTTTTTAAGTTTCTTATAACAACTATTACAAACTTTTACTCTGTACAATATCCTCACTCAACTTGGTCCAGAGCAAATTAACAAAACAAATTCAATGCTCAACCTTTTAACTTTGTGTAGTGCTCTGAGACCAAATTTATGTACATCTGAATTCTTTTTTACATTCCTCTTGCCTTGACCTCCCTCCTCTATTATTTTTTCTTTTGATTCACTTCACTTCCAGAATCTCTGAAAATAATGACAAAACATTTCCATTTCCTCAAATTAATTCACAGGTCTACTGCCTTTGACTTCCACTCCAAAATTGCTGCTGAAGTAACTGGTGCAAAAGCCTATTTTAAGTTTTCATTTAATCTGACCTATTATTAGCATTTGACATTGCTACTCACCCACTGTATTCGTGACTTTCCTCTTTTCCACCTCGTGAGTCTACTCTTTCATGTTCTCTCATTAATATAACTACTCTTCTTAGGATTCCTAACAAATTTCTCTCATTCTTCACAGTTAATGAATTTTTGTTGCTCTCTGTTCATTCATTGGTCAATTTCTTGCACCAGATATTGTTCCTGTATGGCTTCATCTTTGAAATAATCAATTCTTATGATTTGCAAGCAATGATGATAGCCATATCTAAACTCTTTCTCTGTTCTGGGATACTTTACTTTTTGTGTATCTCATAGACAACATAAAATTGAGTTCTTTCAGTCTAAATTAATTACTTCTTAGCCTAATTCTAAATTTTGCTTCTTCTGTACTTGCTGTCTTGCTCAGTGATATCATCATTTACTTAGTTTTACAAATAAATATTAGAGTAAACCTCAGCTGCTGTCTTTCCTTCCCACTACTTGTTATACAATCAAATCCATTAATATGTTCTATTATTTCATCAAATTAAATAGATTTTGGAATATAGCTTAAATTTATCATCTAGGTATTGACTTCAATTATTATTATTTATTTTTATTTTTATTTTTTTGCAGACGAGGTTTCACTCTATTGCCCAGGCTGGACTACAGTGTTGTGATCTCGGCTTACTGTAGCTTCAACTTCCTGGGCTCAAGCAGTTCTCCCATTTCAGCCTTTCTGGTAGCTGAAACTAGAGGCACATGTCACCACACCTAGCTATGTTTTTATTTTTATTTATTTTTTTTTTGTAGAGATAGGTTCTCACTATGTTGTCCCAGCTGGTCTCAAATTCCTGGACTCCAGTGATCCACCCACCTTGTCCTCCTAAAGTACTGGGATTATAGTATTACAGAGAAGAGCCACCACATCCGGCTCCAATCCAGATTTTAGAACATGAAATTAAGAAGAAGAAAAAAAAAAAAAAGAAACATAATCATTGAGGAAAATGCCATGGTGTATTTGTATTTGCCTTTTAAAGAGTAAACACAAGGTAAAATAAAAGTGTTTAATCACACAGCCACTCAATTTTATGATCCTGCTTTAAATCGTAAAGCCACGTAGTCCAAAAAAAAAAAAAAAAATGCTAAAACTCAATTCATGTCTTTTTTTCATTACTTTTATTGTTTTTTTTTTCAGTTTAGATTTTCATGATAATACACCAAATCTCCTAACTGTTCTTTCTGTCTTAGAAACTTTTCCTCTCTGCTGTTATTGTCCTGCTTTTTGTTTTTCACTTTATTTAGGTTTAGTTTTCTAAAAGACAATTTTTAGATATGCTTTTTGAAGCAGAATTGCATATCAACTTCACTATATTGAAACTATTCACATGTGCAAAGAAAATTGACCTTTTAGACATGATGTGCTGCTAATTCAGTATTATAAGCCACTTTACCAAAACTAGTTTTTAGTTCACTTTTGAAAATTTAGTTTTTGTAATAATTTAGAGAGTCCATTTTCCATGTTTGTTAAATAGGTTTATGGTAAGGAAAAGTTATCTGTCTCTTAAATTTTAGTTCTTCATTATTTGTCCACCTTCCCTACATTCTTCCCATAGAGGTGTTTCATATTATGGAGGTAGGTATGGTTTGTCTGACCCAGTGGCCTCTTCTTTGGTGACTTGACTATATAATTCTTTGTGTGCATGCGTGTGTGTGTGTGTGTGTGTGTGTGTGTGTGTGTGTGTGTTGTGACAGAGTCTCACTCTGTTGCCCAGGCTGGAGTGCAGTGGCATGATTTCGGCTCATTGCAACCTCTGCCTCCTGGGTTCAAGCAGTTCTCCTGCCTCAGCCTCCTGAGTAGGTGGAATTACAGGTACATGCCACCACACCTGGCTAATTTTTGTATTTTTAGTAGAGACGGGGTTTCACCATGCTGGTCAGGCTGATCTTGAGCTCCTGACCTTGTGATCTGCCCGCCTCGGCCTCCCAAAGTGCTAGGATTACAGGTGTGAACCATCACGCCTGGCAACTGTATAACTCTTACCTGGCACCCTCCCATGTGTCCCGTGGTGCTCTACCTTAGCTGACACATGCACAGGTCTCAGAGTTTCTGCCATGTGCTCCACTTGAATCATGGATTGTCTGCTTGCATGGCAGTCTTAATTTTTCTCTTCTATTTAATTTTTAATTTTTATGGGTATATAGTACATGTATATATTTATGGGGCACATGCAGTATTTTTGTACAGCCATGCAATGTGAAAGAAGCATATTATGAAGAATGGGGTATCTGTCCCCTCAAGCATTTATCCACTGAGTTGCAAACAATCCAATTACACTCTAAGTTATTTTAATATCTACAGTTATTATTTACTATAGTCACCCCATTGCGCTATCAAATAGAAGATCTTATTCATTCTTTCTAACTATTATTTTGTACCTATTAACTATCTCCATCTCCCCTACACCCCAACTGCCCTTCCCAGCCTCTGGTAACCATCCTTCTACTCTCTATATCCATAAGTTCAATTGTTTTATTTTTAGATCCCACAAATAAGTGAGAACATGCAATGTTTGTCTTTCTGTGTCTGGCATATTTTCACTTAACCTAATGATCTGCACTTCCATCCATGTTGTTGTAAATGACTGGATCTCATTTTTGTGTGTGGCTGAACAGCACTCGATTATGTATTAGTACAACATTTTGTTTATCCATACATCTGTTGATGGGCAGTTAGGCTGCTTCTAAACCTTAGTTATTATAAACAGTGCCACAACAAATAGGAGGTATCTCTTCGACATACTGATGTCCTTTCTTTGGGGTGTGTACCCAGCATTGGGATTGCTGGATACTAGGGTAGCTCAGTTTTTAGAGGAATTTTCAAACTGTTCTTCATAGTGGTTGTACTAACGTACATTTCCACCAAGAGTGTACAAGGGTTTCATTTTCTCCACATGCTGTCAGTGTTTATTATTGCCTATCTTTTGGATATAAGCCATTTTAACTGGGGTGAGATGATATCTTATAGTTTCGATTTGCATTTTCTCTCATGATCAATGACATTGAGTATCTATTCATTTCTATGCCATTTGTATGCCTTCTTTTGAGAAATGTCTATTCAAATATTTTGTCCATCTTTTGATCAGATTATTAGATTTTTTTCCTATGGAGTTGTTTGAGCTCCTTATACATTCTGGCAGTTAATCTCTTGTCAGATGGGCAGTTTGCAAATATTTTCTCCTATTCTGTGGGCTATCGCTTCACTTTTTTGATTGTATCCTTTACTGTGCAGAAGCTTTTTAACTTGATGAGATGCCATTTGTGCATTTTGCCTTCATTGCCTGTGCTTGTGGGGTATTGCTCAAGAAATTTTTGCCTGGACAGTTGTGGAGAGTTTCATTTTGGTAGTTTTATTTCGGTAGTTTCATGGTTTGAGGTCTTAGATGTAAGTCTTTAATCTACTTTGATTTGATTTTTTTTTTATATGGCAAAAGATGGGGCTCTAGTTTCATTGTTCTGCATGTGGATCTCCAGTTTTCTTAGTACCATTTATTGAAAAGGCTATCTTTTCCCCAGTGTGTGTTCTTGATACTTTCATTGAAAATGAATTCATAGTAGGTGCGTGGATTTGTTTCTGGGTTTTCTATTCTGTTGCATTGATCTATGTGTCTGTTTCTATGCCAGTACCATGTTATTTTGGTTACTACAGCTCCATAGTATAATTTGAAGTAAGGTAGTATGATTCCTCTCATTTTGCTCATTTTGCTTAGGATAGCTTTGGCTATTCTCTGTCTTTTGTGGTTTCATATAAATAATATAATATTTTTATTTATGTGAAGAATGTCATTGGTATTTTAAAAGGGATTGCATTAAATCTGAAGATTGTTTTGGGTAGTATGAATATTTTAACAATGCTGATTCTTCCAATCCCTGAACATGGAATATTTTTTCATGTTTTTGGTGTCCTCTTCAATTCCTTTCATCAGTATCTTACAGTTTTCATTATAGAGATCATTCACTTTTTGGGTTAATTCCTAGGTATTTCATGTGTGACTATTGTGAATGGGACTATTTTTTATTTCTTTTTGTACATCGTTCAGCGTTGGCATATAGAAATGCTACTGATTTATGTATGTTGGTTTTACATGCTACAGCTTTGCTGAATTTGTTCATCAATTCTAGTAGTTTCTTGTGGAGTCTTTATGTTTTTCAAAATAGAGGATAATATCATCTGGAAATAAGGATATTTTGACCTATTCCTTTCCCAGTTGGACACTCTTTTTATCTTTCTCTTGTCTGATTGCTCTAGCTAGGATTTCCAGCACTACATTGAATAACAGTGGTGACTGTGGGCATCCTTGTCTGTTCCAGCTTATAGAGGAAAGGCTTTCAGTTTTTCCTCATTTTAGTGTAATACTAGCTGTGTGGGTCTGTCATATACAGCTTTTATTATGTTGAGATATGTTTCTTCTATCACCAATTTTTTGGGTTTTTGTCATGAAGGGTTGTTGAGTTTTATCAAATGCTTTTGTAGCATCAATTGACGTGATCGTATGTTTTTTATCCTTCATTCTGTTGATATGATATAACATATTGATTGATTTGTGTATGTTGAACCATGCTCACATCACAGGGATAAATCCCACTTAGTCATGACGAATGATCTTTCTAACGTATTGTTTAATTCAGTTTGAGAATATTTCATTGAGGGATTTTGCATTAATATTAATCAGAGATATTGGCATGTTGTTTTCTTTTTATGATGTGTCTTTGTCTGGTTTCGTTATCACAGTCATACTGGTCTTATAGAATGAGTGTGGAAGTATTTCTTCCTCCTTTATTTTTTGGAATAGTTTGAGTAGGATTGGTATTAGTTTTTCTTTAAATGTTTGGTAGAATTTAGCAGTGAAGCCATTAGGTCCAAAGCTTTTCTTTACTGGGAGACTTTATATTACAGCTTCAATCTTATTACTTGTTTTGGGTGGGTTCAGGTTTTGGATTTCTTCCTGTTTTAAACTTGGTAAGTTGCATGTATCTAGAAATTTGTCCATTTCTTCTAGACTTCTTACTTATTGGCAATATAGTTGCTCATAGCAGTGACTAATGATCTTGGAATTTCTGCAGTATCAGTTGTAATGTCTCCTTTTTAATTCTGATTTTATTTACTTGGATCTTCTCTCTTTTTTCTTAGATTAGCTAAAGATTTCTCAGCTTTGTTAAAATTTTCAAAAAAACAATTTTTTATTGATTTTTAGTATTTTTTTATTTCAATTCCATTTATATCTTCTCTGAACTTTATTATTTCTTTTCTTCTGCTAATTTTGGGTTTGGTTTGCTTTTGTAGTTCTTAAGATGCATTGTTAGATTGTTCATTTGAAATTTTTCCTCTTTTTTGATGCAGGCACTTATAGCTATAAAGTTCCCTCTTAGTATTGCTTTTCTTGTATCTCATAGACTTTGATAGGTTGTATTTCTATTTTAATTTGTTTTAGGGAATTTTTCAATTTTTTTTCTTAATTTCCTTATTGACCTATTGGTCATTAAGAAACATATTGTTTAATTCCCATGTAGTTGTATAGTTATCAAAATTCTTCTTGTTATTAATTTCTAGTTTTATTCCATTATGGTCAGAGCGTATCCTTGATATTATTCATTTGAATGTTTTATGGCTTGTTTTCTGACCTAATACATGGTCTGTCCTTGAGAATGATACATGTGCTGAGGAAAAGAATGTTTATTTTTCAGCTCTTGGATGAAATGATCTGTAAATATCTATTAGATACATTTGATCTATGGTGCAGATTAAGTCAGATGTTTCTTTATTGATTTTGTGTCTGGAAAATCCATCCAATGCTGAAAGTTGGGTGTTGAAGTTTTCAGATATTATTATATTGGGGCCTATTTGTACTTTTAACTATAATAATACTTTCTTGATATGTCTGGTTGCTCCAGTGTTGGGTGCATATATATTGAAAATTGTTATATCATTTGCTGAATTGACCCCTTATACTTATATAGTGACTTTTGTCTCTTCTTATAGTTTTTGTTTTCAAATCTAATTTGTCTGATGTAAGTATAGTGACTCCTGTTCTTTTTTGTTTTCCATTGGAATGGAATATCTTTTTCCATCCCTTTATTTCAATCTATATGTGTTTTTATAGGTAAAGTGTGTTTCTTGTGGACAACAGATGAATGGTCTTGTTTTTTCATCCATTCAGCCAGTCTATGTCTTTTGATTAGAGAGTTTAGTCTATTTGCATTCAATGTTATCATTGATAATTGATAAGTAAGGACGTACTCCTCCTCCCATTTTGTTATTTGTTTTCTGGTTGTTTTGTGGTCTTCTCTTCCTTCTTTATTTCATTCATGTCTTCCGCTAGTGAAGATGATTTTTCTCTGCTTCTTGTGTCTCAGTTTTCTCTATGGAGCACCAGAAGGTTCCACACTGCCAGAAGGTTCTATCTACTGCACCTGAGAACAGAGGCAATCAGTGAGTGCAAACAGGACTCTGACTATCCCTGATGTATGTAGCACTGTACTGTGATGGGGCCAGTTTCTGGTTTGGAGTAGGGGAATAACATAGAAAGTGATCTCCACCCAGAGTCCTGATATTAGTGGTACACAGTAACTGCTGTGTTTAGCACACCCCTCCCTTATGTGATACTGGATCCTAAAGAAGTATGATGAACACATCCAGAGCACCTAACTCTTTTGCTGTTCTCTCTACTATTCTTTATCCACTCCCCTGCCCCCACCACCATGGCACTTCATGGCAGAAACTCTCCATTATTCTTGATACAATCCTCCAGCACAGGAAGGACTAGCTTTTCTATTTTCTACTTCTTGTGTGATCAAGTTCTCTCTTTTCCCCGACTTTATTATATATTTTTCTAGTTTAAGTCTTGGTTTGATAAAACGAATAATGAAATTTAGCTTATACACTTTTCTTAAGTTTTATTTTATTTTGTTTTATTTTTTGAGGCAGGAACTCTGCAGTCCAGGCTGGAATGCAGTGGTGTCATCACGGCTCACTGTGGCTTCAGTTTCCAAGACTGAAGCGATCCTCCTGCTTCAGCCTCCCAAGTAGCTCTGACTACAGGAAAGTGCCACCATGCTTGGCTAATTTTTTGTAGAGACAGAGGTCTCACAATGTTGCCTAGGCTAGTCTCAAACTTCTGGACTCAAGAGCAGGAAAGTGCCACCACGTTTGGCTAATTTTTTGTAGAGATGGAGGTCTCACTATGTTGCCTAGGCTAGTCTCAAATTCTGGGATCAAGCGATTCTCCTGCTTCAGCCCCCCAAAATACTGGGATTACAGGCATGAGCCACTGTATCTGACTTTATTTGCTTTTTTATTGGACAAGATAATCACTGTCTCTTCCTTGAAATAAAAATAATTTACTGCTTGGCTTTGAAGGTGAAAATGAAAAGTGAAAGTCTGCAAAAGGACAAATTAAAACATGAAGTTAATATTTTCAACTTACTTTTCTTATAATAGTTTCTAAATAAAAGTTGACCATTCTTTTGTATCCACTTGGTAAAGCAGAAAACTATAGCTCATTTGCTGTTTTTATAAATAGCATTTTATAGTAACATAGCCACATTCCTTTGTTTACATACTGTCTATGAGTAGTTTACACTACAATGGTAAGTAGCTGTGACTGAGAGCTACGTTCTACAAAACTTAAGGTGCTTAATATTTTACCCTTCACAGGAAAAGTTTGCTGGTATCTGATACCATGCTAGAGGCTAAAATTTGAAGTATTTTATAGCTTAACTCCAGACTTTTAATCCAGGGCCATCTCTTGTCCAATTCCTACTAATTCTTTTTATAAGTATAAATAAGTTTTTTTTTTTTTTTTTAAATTCCACAGGATGATTCTTTATACCATCATAATAGTTACTTTTATTTCTCTTTTTGCTGAAAACATCCTTAAGTCTCTTACCTGCTTATACTTTGCAGTCTATTCATGTCGTTAACCTCTGTGAAGTCTTCTCAGAGACCTCCAGGTCTAGTGAGTTGTTCATTCTTCTATGCTTTCTTTTTACCTCAGGACATCATTGAAGATTTATTTCAATATTTCACTATTTCATAATAATGTATCTCTCTATATATACTATGACCCCCTGGAAAATACAGAGTGGGTCTAACATATCTTACCGATTCCTGGTAGACCTTGGTATTTGGAGCAAAAACCAAATTCTATTAAATTAATAAGTTAGCAATAATGATAAACTTTATATAAATCATTTTTTTCATAAAAACAGACATTATATTTATTTGTTCCACACTGTTTTAATAAACAAATTCATTCAACATATATGTATAAAATGTTCAGCCTATGTCAGACTGGAGATCTAATGGAAATTGATTTTTCTTTAAATGTGGGCCCTACCCTTCAATAACATTATCCTATAATATTGTTTTTATGTTTTGAACTTTACAGCAAATTATTGTGGAAATTTATAAGTTGTTTCTTTTGTATGACTCTTTGTTCAGTTTATCTGTTTATCTATCTGTGAATAATATGCAAAAATTATCAGAGCATATCCTATACAAAGGTTTACTTTCCTATGGTTCTTATATTAATTATGATCAACACTATAATTCACAAATGTTTAATTTAAGTAAAAATATCTTGACACTTTGAGCTCTCATCTATTCTGCTGCTAACATTTCCTAAAAGCTTTCAGAATTATCTGTATCCATTCAGGTAGGTATGGATATGTAGAATTACCAGGAACATGTAGAATAGATGTTATTCTACATATCCACATTCCTGAATTGTTTTGAAAGTAAAATATATTTTGGATTGAATTGTGTTTTCCCAAAATTCATATATTGAATTCCTTGCCCACTGTGTGACAATATTTGGAGATTAGACCTTTAAAGAGGTAATTAAAATTAAATGAGATCATAAAGACAGTGCTCTAATTCAATATGACTGAAGTCCTTTTTAGAAGAGGAAGAGATACCGAGGATGCCTGCACACAGAAAAAAAGGTATTATGAGGGCAAGCTAAGGATAGAGGCTGCCCCAGAAACCAACACTGCTGGGACTTTGCTCTTGGACTTCCAGCCTCCAAAACTGTAAGAAAATAAATTTCTGATGCTTAAGCCACCCAGTCTCTTGTGACACTCCTAGTAGGCTAATACAGATCCACAAGTCAAAGATGTTATTGCAAACATAAGTCCAATTACCTTTCTAGACATATATAATTCAATTTCCAACCCTCACTTATCTATGGTAGAACTTTTTATGATGATTTAGTATTATTTGTAATAAAATAAATATATTAAATCACATGGTTAAATGGATGCTTTCTATATAAAATATTTAATTTCACTAATATCTACTTATACCTCAATCTTCTTCACATTAATAGTCTTATATGTTCTAGGCTTACATATATGTAGGGGTGGAAAATTTTTTTCTATATCATGAAAGTATGGTAATTTGAATTCATAAAACAAATGAACAATGGACAGATTAAAGGAAAAAAGGCGTACAAGTTTATTAATGTGCAAGTACACGAGAGTCACATGAAAGATTAAACTCAGGTCCAGATGGCTGGAGTTTAAAATGGCACCGTGAGCTACAGAAAGAAACAGGGACCTCTGATGGACAGGTAGGGAGGTGAAGATGCTAACATAGGAAAGTGAAGGGAGAGAAATGTCATAGAAAATAAAAGTTTTCTTATTATACAGATAAAGGCTCTCAGGTAGTAGACATTAGAAGAATAGTTGAAAAAAATAAGTGAAAAGTCTATCTGGGCATGGTAACGTGGGCATGGAGACTTTTAGTCTTCTCTCCTGCAATAGGAATTAATCTTGTCTGGTTAATGTAGATTCCAGGGAGAGGGTCAAAGATGACTGCACTTATTCTGGAGGAATTTCCCTTAATCAGATAAGAGAATTTTAGAGAATGCCACACCGGATACTTCAGGAATGAAAGAGATTCCAGAGAGGGGAAGGGTCAGAGAGACCTTGAGGCTGCTCTTTCAGTTCAAAGTTGCCATACTTTAGGGTATGTTTTTATGAGCCCCAACAAATACAGTATACTGTGTACCAACATCATCATCTTCTCACTGGGATGACTTCACAATTCAATGACAATTTATTAATGAGAGAAGGTAAAAAGTAAAAACAGAGTAAAAAAGAGAGCTATGTTTTACTTTATGTTATCTTATTTATTTATTCATCTACCTATCTTTTATTTATTTATTTTTATAGAGACAGGGTCCCACTCTGTTGCCTAGGCTAGTCTCAAACTCAGGGACTAAAGTGATCCTCCCTCCTCGGCCTCCCAAAGTGCTGGAATTACAGGAGTCAGCCACTATACCCTGCCATAATTTATGTTTTCGTCTCCAACCACACTGTTTTTCAATAGCTATATTAATTAACATTTATGATTGAATTTCTTATTTCCATATGCACGAAGTTATTTTCTTAAGGTACTTTGTTGATTAATACATGTCTGTCTTTAGTATATTGCAAAGCAAGATTTATCCTTTTCCCAAATCTCATGGTTAAACACATTTCCACTTTATTTTGACAAAAAATTTAAAACAATTAAGAATTAGCTTTGATGAAATGTAAAGTTTAAATTGGTACCATACAAATAGCCAATAGGCATATGAAAAAATGCTCAACATTATCAACCATTAGGAAAATCCAAATCACAATCACAATGAGATATCACCTCACCACAAATAGAATGACTATTATTCAAAAGCCAAAATATTAACAATTGCTTATAAGGATCCAGACAAAGGGGAGTCTTGCTCTCTGTTGGTGGGCATTAGTACAGCTATTATGTAAAACAGTATGGAGCTTCCTCAAAAAAATAAAAAGTAGAACTGCCATATGATCCAGCAGTCCCACTACTGAGCAGTTATCTAATGGAAATAAAATCAGTATGTTGAAGAGATAATTGTGCTTCCAAGATTATTGTAGCATTATAAACAATAACCAAGATGAGTACCCAACTCAAATGTCCATCAGTGGAAGCATGGACAAAGAAAATGTGATATATATACACAATGGAATACTATTCCGATATTACAAACAATGAAATCCTGTCATTTGAAGCAATACAAATGGAACTGGAGAGCATTATGCTAAGTAAAATAAGCCAGGCACAGAAAGACAAATACCACATATCTGATTCATTTGCAGAATCTAAAAACGTTGATACAGGAGTAGAGTAGTATAGTGGTTACCAGAGGCTGGGGAAGGCAGGGGAAAAGCAAAAGATGGACAGAGACTATTCAATGGATACAAAATTACAACTATATAGGAGGAATACATTCTGGTGTGCTATTACAAAGTAGAGTAATGATAGCTAACAATATTCTATATTTTAAAATAACTGGAGAAGATTCTGAATTTTCTCACCACCAAGAAATAAGCGTTTGAGATGATAGATAAGCATATATCTTGATTTGATCATTATGCGAGCTATACACACATGGAAGCATCACTCTTTACCTCATAAGCATGTAGAATTATCATGCATCAATTACAAATAAAACTTAAAACATTAAATAACTAAATTGGTAGGTCTCATTTTCATATTTTTTTCTCAGCACATGATTTTTCACAAAATACATAGTAACATTTATTTTAAAAAGCCAAGTGAAGAAAACAACAATAAAGATAGTTTGAAAAATTAATCTCCACTGTAATAACATAAACCAAATAATATTGGAAGCACATATTTTACCAGTGTAAGCATAGTTTTGTTGTAAATAAATTGAATTTTTGATAATTGGGCCATTGTTTTACAGAAGTGTTTTTGTTTCTTGTTTTTGTTCTCCTAAATGTAGTTATTGAGTGTCTATCTGCCAACATTGTACCCAGTATGGGAGATTTAAAGATAAAATGATAGCCTAGAGAGAGGCACTAAATAGAGTTGTAAACATTGATAGAGTAATAGACACCCAGATCACGATAGTCTCCTCAGAAACATGTGGACTTGCTAATATGCTTTAATGAGCTATTGAGTTTTAGCACTACAAAGCACTAGGAGTTTCAAATCTTCCTTATGGCTGTGTTATATAAATCTACCACTGATCTTTTTATAAACCCCACTTAATGTTAATTACTAGAATTGGGTCACCGACAAGCGAAATATTAAATTATACTCTGATGACAACTCACTGCAAAGTAATTCTGGTACTTTTAACGCTATTTTTTAGAATATAAGCAGTATTCTAAAAGAATATAAGTAGTATTCTAAAAGACAGTACTTTGTAAGGATCAAAGTACGAATATTATTATCCCTGTATGTCAGTAAGGTAGTATACTTTTAGTATTCTTTGTATTTTAGAATACTTTTAGTATTCTAAAAGTATACTACCTTACTGACATACAGGGATAATAACATTCATTAAAATTTATTCAATGCTTGCTATGTGGGTTATTTACCATAACTCATTAAATTCTCAACCCTATGAGGAATGCAAAAAAATTAATCCTGTTTAATGGACATTAGTTTGCCTGAAGACCTTTAGCTGGTAAGTAACAGGCACTTTGGCCAGGCCCCTGCTACTGATAACTTTTCTACAAATATCAATAGTTTCTGCATTATAACGAGGAGCACCTATAGCATACGTTTTGTAAAACAAGCTAATTTAGCAGTTTTCAGTGGCATACTAAGTACTAGTGTTGCAAAGATAAATAAGATGTAACCTCTAATTGAAAAAGAGCTACATTGTAATTAGAGAGATAAGATACACAATTCAGTTTCATATAAAAAATGCATTGGTGGCTTTAAGAATATACTGGGCAAATCCACCTGGGTGATGATGGTGAAGGTTGTTAGGTAAATTGTAAGAAGGAAAAAATGATGAACTGAATTTAAAAATATTTGTAAATGACCGTTGCAACAAGGCATGTATATATAAAGTATAGACATCCATGAATGAACAGGAATATGAGCCATTTTAAACAACAAATTGCAGAAACAGTAGTTAAACCTTCACTAAGTAAAAGTTTTTAATATTAGCAACAATTGAACAAAGCAGATTATGTACTAGCAGGCAGAAGGACAGGGATATATAATAGATATCGGACATCAGACCATACAAATATTAAGGGTCAGCCAAAACTAACTGAGGTTTGCAATCCTGCATAAAAAGAAGCCAAGCTACTAACATGATGAAAAATAGCCTACTTAACTTTGGCCCTGCTCGTTTATGCTTGGGTCCAATGACTCTGCTAGACATGTAGAGTATGATTGAGGAAACAAGCATAACACTTGTTTTGTGTTACCTTTCCATGTTTCAAAAATTACATTTTAACACATTTAAAATTCTACATTTTAAATTTTATTTTCTTGTGTGCAACAGCACATGTTTATAAAAATGTGTAAGATTACTCTACAGTTGATGGGCATATAAATGAGCAAATCCAAGTATTTGACCGTAAACAACTTTGGGGGTGAAAGCATGCTTAGCACAAGACACAGATTTACACACAACAGTGCATGCTACGAATGGCTGTATGACTTCAAATCAAGAATTTTGGCATGTATATGAAATATGAAGTAAGAATTTTTATTGCTCTACCAATTTCATCTTCATAGTATCATTACACCATTTTTTAATCCATCAAAAGAAATTTATATGTGTCCCAAATTACGTTGAGTTCTGTAAAAGATTTAAAGTATTCATGGAAGGAATTTTGTCCTGAAAAGGCTTTTCTTTTTCTTAGAATGATAATAATTACTGAAATAAAGAAGTATATTTATATCTCCCAGTCAGTAACTTAAAATCAGAAAAAAGAATTTTAGCAGCAACCAAAGAACAGAAGGATTCTCCTACCCCGCTGCTGGTCATGAAAATTACCCTGCTAAGCTTGCATATTACCCTCTTCAGTCAAGAATAAGTAGACACACAACTATTCTCTCCAATAATAATATACAAACTAGATAACCAAATAAGACAATGTGATAGCATACAAAGGGCATGCTATGGAAAAATACAAAGGAAAGAAACATAGTAGAAATCTCCTGCCTTTTATTACCAATAAAATTTCTCTCCCCCAACTGCCCACCAGAACACATGTGTTTTTAAAAAATATATGTAACAGAAAAATTGGTAGAATAATATAGTAAATTACTAATTGACCAGCTGAGAAGAAAACCAAAAGAAAATAGATCAGTAACTATAGAACAAATTATAGTATTAGAATTAAAGTCAACATGAATGATACAGATGACTAAATCAGTATTGTATAGAGAAAATAAGAGGCTATTGGTTTTGCTGGAGAAAAGAAAAAACAGAGAATTGAGCACGAACAGCATTTAAAATACAGAATGGAGACTGGGTGTGGTGGCTCACATCTGTAATCCCAGCACTTTGGGAGGCCGAGGCCGAGGCCAGCGGATAGTTTGAGGTCAGGAGTTTGAGACCAGCCTGGCCAATATGGCGAAACCCCGTCTCTACCAAAAATACAAAAATTAGCCAGTCATGATGGCGCGGGCCTGTAGTCCCAGCTACTCAGGAGGCTGAGGCACAAGAATCAATTGAACCCAGGAGGCGTAGGTGGCAGTGAGTGGAGATCATGTCATTACACTCTAGCCTGGGCAACAGAGTGACACCCTGTCTCAAAAAAAAAAAAAAAAAAAAAAAAAAAAAAAAAAAAAAAAAAAAAAAATCAAGACATAATGGAAAAATAAAAATATTCTGCATTAAGATGTTTCATAAGTCTGTTAAAGATAATTAAGTGAAAATAAATCGTCAGGTAGAAATATATTGAATTAAGAATATTTCTCCAAATACTAAATATTACATAAAGGTAGACCAAGCTAAAGAGCTTTGGAGTGGAAAAGTATAATTGGACGAATAAACATTAGGCAACTTGCTCTTTTTGGAGGGGCTGTGGTGGTGATGGGGTCGCAAAGGAATTTTGAAACATAAATGAATTCAACAAAGATGTCGTAACATGCTCACCTTTATAACAAAATACTCAAAGACTCAATTGATGAACAGAAAGGCCTAAAATTAAGCATGAAGAGAGAAGAGATTATGGTTTAAAACGAACTGCATAAATCAAAACAGCAACAAGGAAATAACAGAGATAAAAGTAAAAATTATTACATAGTAGAATTAAAAATACATAGAAAAATTATTTTTAAAAATTATTATAAAAACTTTTTAAATCCTAGTCAATTGGAAGAAAAGAAAGAAAGCAGATACATAAATTTAAAACGAAGATTTTATAGAAAAACCTTCAAACTATTTACTATGTATAGTTTCAGAAACCATTTGAAAAATCAGAACCAAATGGGAGGTTTGTAGCAAAACATAGATGATCAGTAGGTTTTATTTAAAAAATGAGAATAAAACAAGATGAATAAACTTGAATAAAATAGAAAAATATGTCAAATAATTATCTCTACCAGAGATAATTTTTTTTATCTCTAGTTGGATGTTTTTAAAAGTCAATTTTTGGGGCCGGGCACGGTGGCTCATGCCTGTAATCCCAGCACTTTGGGAGGCTGAGGCGGGGTGATCACAAGGTCAGGAGATCGAGACCATCCTGGCTAACACGGTGAAACCCCGTCTCCACTAAAAATACAAAAAATTAGCCGGGCGTGGTGGTGGGCTACTGTACTCTCAGCTGCTCGGGAGGCTGAGTCAGGAGAAAGGCGTGCACCCGGGAGGCGGAGCTTGCAGTGAGCCTAGATTGCGCCACTGCACTCCAGCCTGGGCGACAGAGGGAGACTCTGTCTCAAAAAAAAGGAAAAGTCAATTTTCTAAAATTTACCAAGAATAGCTATTTGTAAAATATATTATTAAAGTTTTTCAACACATAGACTAGGATACAAGATTTCTAAATTCATGTTATGAAGCTGGGAAACTTCTACTACCAAAATTTGACAAAAGTAGCACAAAAAAGAATCTCATGTTTGGAAATTAAAGAAATATCTTAGTTTAAAAAATATTTTTAAAATACTAGCAAAACAAATCCAACAATACGTAATAAAGTAAATTTTGGTAGGGGAATTCTCATAAAAGATTATGTGATCTGGCCGGGAGCTGTGACTTACGCCTGTAATCCCTGCACTTTGGGAGTCCGAGGTGGGTGGATCACAAGGTCAAGAGATCGAGACCATCCTGGTCAACATGTTGAAACCCCTTCTCTACTAAAAACACGAACAATTAGCTGGGAGTAGTGGCGGGCGCCTGTAGTCCCAGCTACTCAGGAGCCTGGGTGAGGCAGGAGGATCCCTTGAACCCAGGAGGCCAAGGTTGCAGTGAGCAGAGATGGTGCCACTGAACTCCAGCTTGGTGACAGAGTGAGACTCTTGTCTCAAAAAAAAAAAAAGATAAATCTATTAATGTTTCAATATATTAATATAATGTTTCATCACTGGTCAAAGGGAAAAATATATAATTATTTAATAGATTATAAAACTTTGATGAAATTAAATATATGACATTAATAAAGGTTATTAATAAAATAGGAAAAGAAAGCTTATCTTTCATAGATCATATCTGTTGGTATTCACATTTAATCATTCATACAGCCAACAGACACATGAAAAAATGCTCATCATCACTCGCCATCAGAGAAATGCAAATCAAAACCACAATGAGATACCATCTCACACCAGTTAGAATGGCAATCATTAAAAAATCAGGAAACAACAGGTGTTGGAGAGGATGTGGAGAAATAGGAACACTTTTACACTGTTGGTAGGATTGTAAACTAGTTCAACCATTATGGAAAACAGTATGGCAATTCCTCAAGGATGTAGAACTAGATGTACCATATGACCCAGCCATCCCACTACTGGGTATATACCCAAAGGATTATAAATTATTCTACTACAAAGACACATGCACACGTATGTTTATTGCGGCACTATTCACAATAGCAAAGACTTGGAATCAACCCAAATGTCCATCTGTGACAGACTGGATTAAGAAAATGTGGCACATATACACCATGGAATATTATGCAGCCATAAAAAAGGATGAGTTTGCGTCCTTTGTAGGGACATGGATGCAGCTGGAAACCATCATTCTTAGCAAACTATCACAAGAAGAGAAAACCAAACACCCCATGTTCTCACTCATAGGTGGGAACTGAACAATGAGCTCACTTGGACTCGGGAAGGGGAACATCACACACTGGGGCCTATCATGGGGAGGGGGGAGGGATTGCATTGGGGAGTTATACATGATATAAATGATGAATTGATGGGTGCTGACGAGTTGATGGGTGCAGCACACCAACATGGCACAAGTATACATATGTAACAAACCTGCATGTTATGCACATGTACCCTAGAACTTAAAGTATAATAAAAATAAATAAATAAATAAAAAGAAATATGACTGCTATTGCATTATTCTTGAATTTTCATCCAATGTAGTAAGTGAAGAAATAAAATAATACAATTATTATCAAAAGCTACAGCCCAATGTCCCTTATTTCAAAAAGATGTTCTGTATAGAAAGGGTAAGAACAGTGACTCACACACCCTCAAAAATAATAATAGATATGTTACTAGTATATTTTTATAATAACTATTAAAAAACAATTATTTTTCTACGTTTCACAAAAATGTATTAGATAGAATAATAGAACAGGATCCCTTTCTTCACAATTGACTAAAAATGTAGATTTAAAAATATTATTTATCCAGAAGTCTAAATCCCAACAGGATTCAAGCACTGAAAATATTTTCCATGTTTATTTTTTCCCAAAGCTTATTCTTTTTAATGTTATCTATTTGTAATAATTTTAAAAATATGTTTTTAAAATGCTCAGTGAATGACATAGATGTAATCTGCTTTGTGCAGAAGAGCAGGTGGTCAGGACTTTCAGCTCAGTTCACATGATAATGACATGGGTGGTGTGGATTATAATTAATAGATTGTAAATGGCTCTATAAAAAGCTTCTTCACATTGCTAAAAAATGTCATACATTTCCTAGAACATAGGTCTTAAATTTCCAACCAGACAAGCTCCAGATATACATGCTGAAGCTGAAATGTCAAAAACAAAGTTATAATTAAGCTGATAAGACCATACATGTACATATTCAAAAGTGCCATTGTTTATTCTAATTTTCTGCAGATGCTTTGAAATTAAATTTGATTGAAAAAATATTTTGAAACTTACTTAATGTAGGATTTTCTAGTAAATAAACTGAGTTATTAATTTTTAAAATTTTAATGAAAGTCAGTGACTTTTGCAATATTTGACTCTTTATACAGGAACTGATAGAGCAAATGGATTATTTCTGCCTAAGTCTACACATTTTAGCTTTTCATGTAACATACTATTACATTTTCAAGTAAACAAAAATATCTAAAATGGTTGTAAAAATGATGAAATATTCCTTACTAATTATTTCATTGAATGGTATTGTGTGGGGTTGGAGAACATTACAGATACATGCCACTACTTCCACAGAATACAGTTATAAAAATTTGGGAGGGGGAATAATTGACAATCAGAGAGGTAGCAGAGGGCATGCTGTCCTCCAAACTCTATTCCATAACATGGAGGGGCATGGAGGGGTTCTGTATGGATCTCAGCCAAGGTTTCCACGGAGGGGGGCCAGCTTCAGCCAGAGGCAAGCATAGGCATGTAGCCAGAGCACACCAAGAAGAGTGGGAAAAATACCTCCAGACCATATTTATAAGTTAGCACCCTACTAGGAGCTAGGAAACACCTAGTTTCTCTAAACAATGATATCTCTGGGCCAGCAAGAGTGATAAGAAATGTATACAGTGAGCACTAAGGCCTGCATTCCTAGGCCTTGGAAACAGCCCTACCAACCAGGAACAGTAAGAATAGTTTAGGTGAGCCAGTTTGGGCTACGATACCAAAAGGGAGGAGAAATGATGTTCTTGGGACATCACTATCTGACTCTTATCAAATCTATTTACTGTATAAATAATATAATACAGTATTAAACTCTTTTGTTTGTAAATTTTACTAGTTTATCTTCCTTCCAATGTTGATATGAATAATATTGAATTAGGTTATCAAGAGTATTTTGCAATTAGGAAGAAGATGGGCCTTCTTGCTGAAGGTTTATCCCCAAAAGCACTGACTGTGCCAGGTTTTAACACTCTGAATGCTGGATTAAGGACAGAGACTCAAGGCAGGGGTGGTGGTGAGGAATTGAGCAGAGCTGAGAGATTATAAACAGAATCAAACTTTGGAAGTACTTCATTAATTTAACATCCAGGATGGCACCATAAATGTATATTGGCTGAATTTCAGCCTTGTCTTATACTCTATACTACATACCACATCTTAAGGGGTAAAATTCTCTTTTCGTCACTTTGATCTGGGACTGTAATGGAGTCAGAGTTTGGGAGTCTTGGGAGGAGATAAGTGCATCTGATATGTTACAAGACTGCAGGTACATTGTGAGCAGAGGGCCAACTATGCTGGATTAAAGATGGCTGCAGAATCTTTGCCACTTTTTTTTTCTTTTTTCAGGCAGTGGGATCTAGCTCCTTCTCCTTAAATCTTGGCTGGCTTGTGACTGCTTTGACTAATAGAGTACAGCAAAAGTGACTCTGCTACTTCAGGCCTATTTTTTATGAAGCTAGAAGCTTCAGCCTTGGTTTCTTGAACCCTGAGATGCCATGCATGAGGTTCAACAATTTGTGGAAGAGTCCATGTGGAGAGACCCTTAGACTAAATGGGGAAGGAGCACTCCAGCTACCCAGGATAAGGTATTAGGTATTTGAATAAAATTGTCTTGGAATCTCCTGATTGGCTCAATTGTAGTTGCTACCAGCATAAACCTATGTGGAGCAGAGCTGTCTAGCTAAATCCACTCGAAATTATTGATCCACAGAATCACAGGATATGATAAAATATTTGTCATTTTAAACCACTAAGTTTTGGGGGTGTAGCTTGTTAAAATTTAATTGATAGTCAGAAGAGAATTATTTTTGAATGACTATTGCATTTTCATGCAATTGCAATACAAATTCAAATGGTCTTTTAATTTATAGAATTGCCTTACGTGGAAGAAACATGTGTGAAATCCAAATAAAAGAATAATGTTCAGGAAAATTAATGAAGAGCTACAAAGATGAAAAATAAAACATATTCTAAACTTTAAATAATTTAGGAAAGTATGATGCTGGGCCTACCAAAAAAAAAAAAAAAGAATCGGTGCAATAGAATTAAACCAAAGGCACAGAAAAAGATCACAGTTTACATAATTTATTTCCTGAAAAATTCGTCAATGAATAATTACTTTGATGAAGTATTCAGTATAGCACTGTGCATATGATAAAATTTCATAATTGAACAAAACCGAAACCCCCAAAACCAGAAGAAAATGTGGCTGAATATTAGCGTAGAATTTTTATAGTTATTTAAAAACATATTTCTTTACGTTGCAATTTTCTAAGCTAAATTTTTTTTTTGCAAAAATAATGTATTTGTCAATTTAAGCCTCTACAGTGATTATCATGTAATATTTTCCATGAAAAATGTTATACTTTCTACTAAAAGTGAACATTTCTTTAAAAACATATTAATGTGATGATTTAGTAATAATCTTGTAGTATATTGTTAAAACTTGGACAAGTTTTCCTAAATAGTATAAGAAAAAATTACATGCAATTAATTTTTATTCTCTTGAAGAAGATTGCTTCCAAGAAATCAGAGTATAGTCAGATTTTTTTTCCTCTTCAGAAGGCTGTTCTTCCAACCTAATATAGTGTCATATAGTAAAAATATATAGTTTCTCATGCGTAAGCTCTCATGATTTTGTCAACTGACATTTAGCAGCATTTACCTCTTGGCTGCCAATTCTTCACTCTGCATAATATATTTTTTTTTCTTACATAAAAACTGAAACATAAGGAGATTGTAAGTTGGCGTTGCCCCTGTGAGATGACAGTATGATCGGCATCTGTGTAATAAATGCAGACTTATAACGTAAAAAGACAGCCACACTTTCACACTCTGACATTTCCACACACCTCAGACTTACACGCTGAACTGCTGAACAATTACAGAAGAAAAAAACAATGCATGATGGAAAAAAGTGGTGTAAGAATAGATAGCACTAAGTAGAGTTGCCATATTGTATACTATTTAATATAATGACAGTTCTATTCTTCCTGGAAAGTACCTAAAATACCAGTTAGTGAATAAAGCAATAGATGCTTTTGGAAGAAATTTACATTTCCAGGCAATACTATAAAACATGTTTTAAGTCATAGAGATTGGCTAAAGAGCATTTTAACTTGAAAATTTTCTTACTTTTTCCTGACTTATTGGAAATAATATATACTTCTCTCTACATTTCCACTGAAAAATATTCTGAAGCACCACAATGTGAATACTAGTTGTTTAAGTAAGCTTACATTTTATTAAATTAATGCTAACACAGCTACTATCATTTGCCTGCTCACACTTATAGCAACAGGGGTAGGGGGTGGAGTTGAAGCTATGATATCTCACACACGTTGAACAATGATTAAGAAACAACCACTATTAAGCAAAGTTGATAGGCAGTCAAGAAACAAAGTGGACATAGAAACAGCAGTACTAATTCATAGGTAGTAGAATATATTAGAAATAGGAGGTGTTTTAAAATTATATACTTTATTTCTTATCCACTTTCTTAACTGCAGCTATAAAACTAGAACTCATTTATTTACACAATTAAAAATATTGGGTATCTCGTACTCATCATCGACCAATGAATGATAGAAATTTAAAGATCATTATAGTCTTTAAGGAGGTCACAATTTAGTAAGAGCTTATGCCCATAAGATATGTGTATTCTAATATTAATGATTTTATTGAGGCTATATGTCAGATACAAAAGAAGGCATATGGAAAGACAGGAGAGGAGGGATTTAATCTAATTAATTCTCTCTGCAGAGGTTTTGTGGGTTTTTTTTTTTTTTGTTTGTTTGTTTGTTTGTTTTCAATAGAAATGAACTAAGCCTTGAAAACTAAAGTTTTGGAAAATCTTCCCTATGGATATATATGAAGTGAAAGGTGTTCCAGAAAGCAAAAGCTGGCAAAAAAGACAATATTTAGCATAACTATGCTAGAAAGCAAGGAACAGTCGGAAGAATGTCTTGAATACATAAAGCTGTAATATTAACTAAATCAGTAGAAGTCTGGGAAATTTTATCTTAACTTTGCAACTGATTTTAGTTTTTTAGTGGAGATGTGACACTTTCACATTTAGGTTTCAAAAAGAAAACATTGACAAAGCCACAAAGAATTGCTTGGAATTGTGGAATCTAGTTAAGATATTATTGTACTATCCAGTACAGAAATAACAAGTATCAACTGAAATTAAGACTGTTAAGGCAGAAATAATTTGCTAAAAGTTTCTGGAAGCCAAATGTGAGGATCGACCTAGGAAGACACACCAACAAATGAAAATGTGTTCCAAACTCTGTTACAAATTGGAACGTTTTTAAAAGAAAATTTAAGAGAAAGGAAGATTTCTCATAACAGAGTTGTTTTTGTGTTTTGTTTTGTTTTTGTTTTTGTTTTTTTTTTTACATTGGCGAGTGCTATACAGAGGTCACAATTGTTGGTTACAGATGACAGCATAAAGGCTAAGATGCTTTATGCCTAAAACAATCTGTAAAATTTCATGATCCAGAAACAAAACAGCATAACTTCATGATTTAGAAACAAATCAGTGTACTTGTCAATGGCAGTAGGTTATGGATTAATTAGTACATCAACAGTTTGAAGAACTCACGGTAAAATATGAGGGACTCAAGATACGATTCTTACTCAGAGATGGGATGTAAGCCATCAATCATAAGACCTTCCCCAGGCAGTTAATGCGGAAGCCTACCAAATGTGATGTGTAGGTTACCATAAGCATAAAAACTTAAGGTACTAGGAATTGCAGTTATACAAAGGAAAGGACTTATTTTTATTCATTTATTTTTATTTCCACTTTTATTTTAGGTTTAGGAGTAGATGTGCAGGTTTGTTATGTAGGTATACTGCCTAGGGTGTGACTGATCTTGTTACTCAGGTAGACAGCATAGTACCCAATAGGTGGTCTTTCAGTCCTTGCCCCTTTACCTCCCTCTCCTCTCTAGTAGTATCTGGTGTCTACTGTTCCCACTGGAAAGGATTTATTTACTCTGTAAAATATTAGAATTTATGCAATTGAGAATGTTGTAATACCATTAGCTAAGATAAGGGAATAAAGTCTGCAGGAGAAAATGTCTCTAAGACATGTTGAGTGAGGCTGGGGTGCTCATTGTGTAATTGGATATGAGACTTGGAGACACCATATATTTCTGGTAATGATTTACAAAGATATGAGTTTGGAAGTCATGTGAGAGAATGAAAATGCCCTAAAAGGGTTTGTGGATTAAGAAGTGAAAATGGATGCAACAACTTAAATGTAGGTGGAGAGAAAGAACTAACTGAAAGGATCAAACAGGTGGCTGGCAGCAAGTTGAAAGAAATACTAAGAGATCTGTGCTATAGAAACCAAAGAAGAAGCTAAGGGGTGGGCAGCAGTAAGTGCTTAAAAGAGATCAAACAGTTGAAGTCACAAAAGAGACACCTGACTTCGCATCAAATTAGTTATCTGTTGATCTTTGAAAACACAACTTATTAAAGTTTAATAAAAATTAAATGTCAAAAAGTTGAAGAGGGAATGAGTGTAAAAGAAGTGATAGAAGTTGATTGTAGACTACTCATTCAATTTTAAGTTGGAATTTATGTGAACAGGAAAGATACTGAGAGTTTGATACACAAGTTGATGTGAAAATATACTTTCCTCATGAAAGTAAATATTGAATATATTTACTTACATCAAAGAAGTAGCTAATGAACATCATTTTAATGTTCGCTTTACTATATTATAAACTTACCTTAAAGTTAATCTAAGATAAAGTGTTCTTATTCTAAGTCTTAAAACTTACTCTTACTTTCCTATTGTTATTTGAAACTGTAGTAAATGTGAAAAAATATAACTCTAGATTAATATATATTTCATGGGTCACACAAACCCTTATTAAACTGCTGTGATCATTTCTGACTTCCTTGAGAAAACACATTGTCATTCTGTGATGTTGGTGGGCTGAAGAGATGAGAACATTGTTTGGTCAATAGCTGGGAATAATTATCCAACTTAGTTGCCATGTATCTTTTTATGATAGGCATTAATTTTAATTTTATGTAGAGGGAAAGAAAGAGCCTGCTTAATAGTAACTTCAACATTTTGGAATAAGAATAAATCTACTTTTTGTCATTGTTTTTAGCCACTTCGTGGCTTTTATTACTTCACAGATATTATCTATAGCAATATATTTTTCATTACCATGTCAAATGGGTTCAACAAAGACACATTCATCCATTGCCACCTCCTAGCATTAAAATATTTAAAGCTGCCTAAAGCATCCTAGTCACTTTCTAGATACAGTGGCAGTGAATGACTGAATATTTCAATACTGTTGCATTGTCTTCTTTTTCTGCACTCTGGTTGTGTATTTATTTGTGAGGAAGACATTCTTTCATAGTACACATAATATGCATCATAGAAGAACTAGATGGTTCTGTAGGATTTGTAGTGTGAGGTATCCACCCATGTAATTATGACTTTTCCTTAATGTTATTCCCATTATTCAGAAGATGGCTTTTGTTGGACTGAATCATATCCACTGGTGCAGTGAAAATTTATATTAGTTTTCTTAGGCTTTCTACACCTCAATGCATGCCTGATCTGTAGGCTTAGCTTGTTCTATTGTACTGCAGTGTATTTGCTATCCTGTGGTTTTTCACTGTTTTGATCATTTTGAAGTATAATGCTTTTCTCCCTGCTAGGACATTTCTCATAATGTTTCATCATCAACATGGTTTCTTATACTCTTAGAGAAAATAGAACCTCTCTCCTCTCTTTATATGTGTGTGTGTGTGTGTGTGTGTGTGTGTGTGAGAGAGAGAGAGAGGAGAGAGAGAGAAAGAGAGAGTATAATATTTTAGAGTAAATTTAACTACAGGAGTCCCATCCAGTAATCCTGCTAAGTTACCCGAAGAAGCACATAAGACAGTACGTACACGTCAGTACTTAAGACTTTCTGTATTATTTGTTATGGTATCACACAAAATTAAACCTTGGTTATTTGTTTGATGTTTTGTGATGATGAGGAAGATGATGCAATCTGTTTCTTCACAGAATAAGGAGAGAAGAAGTTGGTGGAACAATGGTAGATTATCACTCAATTTTATAGTGGGAAACTCTATTCTGATGATTCTATCATTAATAAAATGTAAGGAATTAGAAACAATCTGGAAGAAACTTACAGAAATAGACTTTTTTTTTAAAAAAAAAGAAAGGACGTAGGCTTTACTTTCTTTTCTCTTATCTATGAGCAAATAAAATTCCCTTGTTAGAGTACGTTTGATTAATTTATGGATGACCATAATGTTTGCTCTTGGTAAACTTGTACAAAACATTTATCATCACCTACTGCACTCAGGGTCTTTTAGGGAAACCTAAACCAATAAATGTGTTTGATTTGACGTTCTAATTATATTGTAAAGAAGGATTAGGTTTTGGCCGGGTAAACTTTAAATCTCAGGTAAAAGTGGCACATAGAAGGAATATAACTTAAATGAAAGTTTTTTTTTTTTTTTTACATCAAAAATAATATACTCTTAACTATACTAAATAGTAACTCAAATATCTTACATGTTCACTAAAAATATGAGAAACTACAATTTATATTGTGCTTTATTTTCCTTTTTAGCTAAGAAATTTCCAAATACTATATTTTCTAAAAATCTAATGAAACATGACTAATACTATAGGTATACGAGTGTGTGTATGGATGTGTGTACCTAGGAAGCAAATGGAGGGGACAAGATGGACAAGATGTAGCCAGGAAGCACCAGTCCCATTGAGAGAGACCATCATTGACTAACCAGTATAATTTTGGCAGACCTTCAGAGAGAAAAAGCTGAGAGTGGATAGACAGGTGACACTGAAGCCCAGGCTGAAGAGAGAGGAAGCTGGGAACCCTCTGCTGGTTACTTGAATGCTAGGGCTAGTTCTGGGCTCTAAACAGTTCCTTGGAAAGGGGCTAGTGAGGGAACTGAGAGACAGGACACTGTTGCCTCTGGAGTCCTAGCTATAGAAGTCTCTAAATCCCTCATGGATGTGTGAGCTGGCAGGGGAATCTCCCTGGGTAACAAGCAGAGACAGGATGTTGGAGGGCACAAAACCTGGGTGTTTTTGTGTGCTGGGCACCTTCAACAGGGAGCAGTCATCGTTGCTCATCCTCCAGGGCTTCCCATCCTCCTCTTGGAGGTTCTGGCCACAACTGACCTCTGAGCCAGGAGAGAGTGGGGCCAGGTTCTTCACAGGACTGGGCATGTGTGTTTTGCAAGCCCTCCTGCCTGCCAGACCCCACTCCCAGGCCCATGCCTAGCCATCCTGTAGGAGTGGGTGCACAGTACAGCCTCTGCACCCCAGCTTGAGAGTATTGTTCCACCTGAGTACTTTCCTAGGACCCGGGACAACATTGGATCCTCCAGTGTAGCTGGAACCTGACCTTAACACGTGGGACGCCCCGGTGCCCTCAGGACTGAGTGCAGTTCAGTAATACAGAGTCAAGATCTGAGGCCAGTACTGGAGTGAGAGAGAAGCCCACACAATCAGAGCACTGAAAAGGGCAAGACTCGCAGGTTCTTGGGCTGGGGCTGGAGCAGGGTGTGCCTCCTTCTGCAGGGCTGGTCCAGAGAGACTATGGCATATTCCCTGTCACAGTCTGTGCCTGAGGGGGCACCACTGCTAGGGAATGCCTAACAACAAGCACAAATACAAGCATGGTGCTGGTGTTCAGAGAGGGCTTTCCCAATGCCCAGGCACGGACCTGGTGAGGTGGCCTCTCCTGTCCTACCACAGAGCTTGCCTGTGAACACAGGAAGTACAAGAGTCATACAGCTGGGAATCAGCCTAACTATGGACCATTACTCTTATGCACCGTCTACTGGATCTCAATCCAAACTACAACACCAAAAATTATCCTGCTAATACATATACCTGTGAAACCCAGTGCAAGAATTTACCCACACATAAGGATCCTTTACCTTTGCAGTCTGAGGAAGATAGTGAATAAGAGACGGGGCTAATGTGCAACTCCTACTTGGATGAATAGAACAACATGTGGAGACTCATACCATGAACTTTTGATCCAAGAACCAACACAGCAACACACCAGGAAAACCGAAAGAATTGACAGATCCTTATAAAGAAGTGGCATGCCACTGCAAATTCTGCGAGACGGGTGAAAAACTGTGAGTTCCCAAAGTGTGAGAGGGGAAAGCCTGTCTCCAAACACACACCCCCACCGGGGAATCTGAAAATGCAGATCATGGGAGATGAATTTAACCTTACCTAGAGCTGAAATGGATTTAGGGTGCAGTGCAAAATATAAAAGTAGAAGCAGTTATGGGAAGAGTTGTGTAGGTAGGTGCTTTCAGTCTTCAACTAGAGCCCATGGAAGCCATCCCTGACTACATTTCACGGGGTCCTCGGGGAAGGAAGCCAAGAGAATGATGGAGGGGTCACAGGGTGAAAGAAGCTTCCAAATGAAATTTGTAGTAATTTTGACTGGGCATGAATTTTCTTGAGCAGAATTCAGGTGGAAAATGGGAACTTCTGCAGATAGGAGTGCAAGATCTGCCACTGACAGTGGGGGAAAATGGGAAGGAGTGAGGCCTGAAAGCCCTGCTTGCTTTCTCAGTGGGGAAGCTTACAACCTGGTGCAAGGTCTGAGCGGGGTGCTGCAGGATCAAGACTTGCCTTGAGAACTGTGTCGGAGCTGGGTGAGGCCTTCTGTTACCAACTGTCCCCTACTTCCCTGGTAAGCTATATGATAGCAGAGGCAGCCATAATCCTCTCTGAAACATAACCCCACTGGCCCGAGAACCACCCACACCCATCTCCTATAGTGGCAGCAGCAAGCCTCGCCTAAGGAGAGTATAAGCCCAGATACACCTATCCCTGCCACCACCTGGTAGCCGAACATAAAAGATACAAACTGTTAGAAGCTTTACAGACTGCTTATTGCCTAAGAAACCAGAATACTTACCCTGGCCAATTTAGGGAAAGCTAGATTCCCCTACTACTACCAAAACTTACCCTGGCCAATTTAGGGAAAGCTTAGATTCCCCTTCTACTACCAGGACTGGTGCTCTTTTGAAAGCACTACCTCCTGGCTGGAGGGCAACCAATTCAGGCCATTATAGGAACTTATGGCAGAACAATCTTGCTCCCAAGAAAGAGAAAAATAACAACTAATTTAATTGCCTGAAACATCCTGGCTAGCCAGAGGTCCTGGGTCTCTCCACATGACAACTTCACTACTGGCATAACTAGCATTCAAGAAAGGCATAACATTAAACATCTACAACTGAGGACTCTCACAGGGTCTACTTCACTCCCACTAGAGCAGGCACTGGTATCTATGGAAAGACTTGAAGATAGATCACATCACAGAACTCTTTGCAGACACTCCCCAGTTGCAGCCCACACCCTGGTAGCTCTGCAGGGTGGTTAGACCCAGAAGGGCAATAACAATCACTGCAGTCCAGCTCTCAGGAAGCCCCATCCCTAGCAGAGAGAAGAGAGCACCACATGGGACAAAAGAATCTGAAAGTAGTCCTTCAGTTTTAGATATTTCCACTGAAATAGACTGCCCAAATAAGAAGGAACCAGAAAGGTAATTCTTGTAATACGACAAAACAGGGTTCTATAACACCCCCAGAAGATCACACTAGCTCCGCAGTAATGGATTCAAACCAGGAAGAAATCTCTGAATTGCCAGATAAAGAATTCAGAAGGTTGATTATTAAGCCATTCAAGCAAATACCAGAGAAAGGTAAAATCAACATAAAGAAATTAAAAAATATATATACAGGATATGGATAAAAAATTCTCCAGAAAAATAGATACTATAAAGAAAAACAAGCACAACTTTGGGAAATGAAAGACACCCTTAGAGAAATACAAAATGCACTGGAAAGTTTCAAAAGGGGACTAAAACAAGTAGAAGAAAGAACTTCAGAGCACAAAGACAAGGCTTTGGAATTAGTCTGACCAGAAAAAGATAAAGAAAAATTAATTTAAAAAAAGCATCCAAGGCATTTGGGATTATGCTAAATATCCAAACCTAAGAAAAATTGGTGTTCTTGAGGAAGAAGAAAAATCTAAAAGTTAGGAAATTTTATTTGAGGGAATAATCAAGGAAAATATCCCTGACCTAGCTAGAGAATTAGACATCTAAATACAAGATGCTAAAAGAACACCTGTGAAATTCATTGCAAAATGATTACCATCCAGGCATATAGTCATCAGGTTACTAAAATTAAGACAAAGGAAAGGCTGTGAGACAAAAGCATCAGGTAACCTATAAAGGGAAATCTCTCAGATTAACAGCAGATTTCTCAGCAGAAACTTTATAAGCCAGAAGGGATTGGGGTCCTATCTTTAGCCTCTTGAAACAAATAATTATCAGCTAAGAATTTTGTATCCAGCATAGCTAAACTTCATAGATGAAGAAGAGATAAAGTCTCTTTCAGACAAACAAATGCTTAGACAAACAGTGCTTAGAGAATTTGCCACTACCAAGCCATCACTACAAAAAATGTTAAAAGGACTTGTAAATCTTGAAACCAGACCTCAAAATACACCAAAATAGGACCTCCTCAAAGCATAAATCTCACAGGACCTATAATACCATAACACAATGAGAAAAAAAAAAAGTGTACTGAGGCAACAACTAGCATGATGAATAGAAGAACAGTACTTCACATCTCGATAATAACATTGAATATAAATGGCCTAATGCGCCACTTCAATTATACAGAATGGCATGTTGGATACAACTCCACCAACCAAGTATCTGCTGTCTTCAAGAGACTCACCTGACACATAAAGACTCACATAAAGTAAGGGGATGGAAAAAAGATAGTCCACACAAATGGAAACCAAAGAAAGCAGGACTAGCTATTCTCTAAAGAGACTTTAAAGCAACAACAATAAAAGAAAAAAATAAAAAATAAAAAATAAAAAAAAAGGAAAAGAGAGATAGTATATAATGATAAAAGGATTAGTCCAACAGGAAAATATCACCATCCAAAACATTTATGCACCTAACATTGAAGCTCCCAAATTTATGAAACAATTACTACTAGACCTAAGAAATGAGATAGACAACAACATAGTAACAGTGGGGGGTTTCAGTATTCCACTGACAGCACTAGACAGGTTATCAAGACAGAAAGTCAGCAAAGAAATTAAGGCTTAAACTCTACTCTAGAACAAATGAACTTAACAGATACTTACAGAACATTTTACCCAACAACTGCAGAAAATACATTCTTTTCATCAGCATATGGAGCATTCTCCAAGATAGATCATATGATAGGTCACAAAACAAGTCTCCATCAATTTAAGAAATTCAAAATTATATCAAGTATTTTCTCTGACCACATTGGAATAAAACTAGAAATTAACTCCAAAAGGAACCCCCAAAACTTTGGAAATTAAATAATCTGCTCTTGAACAATCTTTGGGTCAACAATGAAATCAAGATAGAAATAAAAAAATGCATTCTTTGAGTGGAATGATAATAGGGTCACAACCTATCAAAACTTCTATGTGGTGCTAAGAGGAAAGTTCATAGCATTAAATGTCTACATCATAAAGTCTGAAGATGCACAAATATACAATCTAAGTTCACACCTCAAGGAACTAGAGAAATAAGAACAAGCCGAACCCAAATTCAGCAGAATAAAAGAAATAAATATCGGAGAAGAGATAAATGAAATTGAAACAAAAAGATACAAAAAATAAAACAAAAAGATGGTTCTTTGAAAACATAAACAAAATTGATAGACCAATAGTTAGCTTAACCAAGAAGAGAAGACAAAAGATCCAAATAAGTTCAATTAGAAACGAAATGGGATCTATTAAAACTGATGCCACAGAAATACAAAAGATCATTCAAGGTTACTCTGAACACCTGTATGCTCACAAACTAGAAAATCTAGAGGAGATGGGCAGGTGGGAATTGAACAATGAGATCACTTGGACACAGGAAGGGGAACATCACACATCGGGGCCTATTGTGGGGAAGGGGGAAGGGAGAGGATAGCATTAGGAGATATACTTAATGTAAATGACGAGTTAATGGGTGCAGCACACCAACGTGGCACATGTATACATATGTAACAAACCTGCACATTGTGCACATGTACCCTAGAACTTAAAGTATAATTTAAAAAATATGCTAGTCAATAAATGTGATACATCACATTAACATAATTTAAAACAAAAACTATACGATCATCTCAATAGATGCAGAAACAGCTTTTGACAAAGTCCACTATCCCTTTTTGATTAAAACTCTCACCAAAATTGGCATAGAAGAGATATACCTCAAGGTAATAAAAGCCATCTATTACAAACCCACAGCCAAGATTATATTGAATGGAGAAACATTGAAAAAATTTCTCTTAGGAACTGGAACAAGACAAGGATGCCCACTTTCACCATTTTTATTCAAGCTAGTACAGAAGTCCTAGTCAGAGCAATCAGACAAGAGAAATAAAGTGCATCTGAATCAGTAAAGAAGAAGGCAAACGGTCACTGTTTGCCAATTATATGATTGTATACCTAGAAAACCCTTTAAAACTCATCCAAAAAGCTCCTAGATTTGATAAATGAATTCGGTAAAGTTTCAGGATGGAAAATCAATGTACACAAATAAACAGCACTGTTATACACCAATAGTAACTAAGCTGAGAGTCAAATCAAGAACTCAATCCCTTTTACGACAAGTTCAAAAACAAAAACTTAGAAATATACTTAATCGAGGAGGTGAAAGATCTCTACCAGGAAAACTACAAAACATTGCTCACAGAAATCATCAATGACACACAAAAAATGGAAACACAACTGATGCTCATGGATGGGTAGAATCAATATTGTGAAAATGACCATGCTGCCAAAAGCAATCCAGAGATTCAAGGCAATTTCCATGAAAATGCTAACATCATTCTTCACAAAACTAGAAAAAACAATTCTGAAGTTCATATGTAACCAAAAAAGAGCCCACATAGCCAAAGTAATATTAAGCAAAAAGAGCAAATTCGGAGTCATCACATTATCCAACTTCAAATTATACTACAAGGCTGTAGTTACCAAACCAGCATGTTACTAGTATAAAAAATAGGTATGTAGACCAATGAAACAGAATAGAGAACCCAGAAATAAAATCAAATACTTACAGCCAACTGATGTTTGACAAAGCAAACAAAAACATAAAATGCATAAAAGACACCCTATTTAACAAATGGTGCAGGGATAATTGGCAAGCCACTTGTAGAAGAATGATCCTGGATTCTAATCTTTCACCTTATACAAAAATCAACTAAAGATAGATCAAAGACTTAAATCTAAAATCTGAATCTGTAAAAATTCTAAAAGATAACATCAGACAAACTCTTCTAGACATTAGCTTAGGCAAAGAGTTCATGACCACAAACCCAAAAGCAAAGGCAGCAAAACAAAAAATAAATAGATGGAACCTAATTAAACTAAAAGGCTTCTGCAGAGCAAAAGGAATAATTATCAGAGTAAACAGACAATCCACAGAGTGGGAGAAAATCTTCACAAAGTATGTATTCGACAAAGGACTAATATCCAGAATCTACAAGACCTCAAACAAATCATCAAGCCAAAACAAACAATTCCATTAAAAAGCAGGCAAAGGATATAAACAGATAATTATCAAAAGAAGGTATACAAACAGACTGGGTGTAGTGGCTCACGCTTACAACCCCAGAACTTTAGGAAGCTAATTCCAGTGAATCACTTGAGGTCAGGGTTTCAGACTAGCCTGGCCAACATGGTGAAACCCCGTCCTATTAAAAATTCAAAAATTAGCCAGGCATGGTGGTGTACACCTGTAATCCCAGCTACTTGGGTGGCTGAGACATGAGAATACCTTGAACCTGGGAGATGGAGGTTGCAGAGAGCTAAGATCGCATCACTGCACTCCAACTTGGGCAACAGAGTGAAACTCTGTCTCAAAATAATAATAATAATAATAATAATAATAATAATAATAATAATATACAAATGGACAACAAACATACAAAAAATGCTCATGGCTAATGAATAGGGAAATGCAAATTAAAACCACAAGGAGATACCACCTTGCTCCTGTAAGAATGGCCATAATTTAAAAGTCAGAAAATAATAGATATTGGCATGGATATGGTAAAAAGGGAACACATACACTACTGGTGGAAATGTAAACTAGTAAAACCACTATGGAAAACATTATGAAGATTCCTTAAAGAACTAAAAGTAGAGCTACTGTTTGATCCAGCAATCCCACTACTAGATATCTACCCAGAAGAAAATAAGTCATTATATAAAATAGACACATGCACACTTCTGTTTATAGCAGCACAATTTACAATTGCAATAATACGGAATAAGCCTAACTGCCCATCAACCAATGAGTGGATTAAAAAAATGTGATACACACACACACACACCACGGAATACTACTCAGCTATAAAAAGGAACAAAATAATGGCCTTTGCAACAACCTGGATGGAGTTGGAGACCATTATTCTATTAATAAGTGAAGTAACTCAGAAATGGAAAGCTATATATCATATGTTCTCACTTGTAAATGGAGCTAACCTATGAGATCACAAAAGCATAAGAATGATATAATGGACTTTGGGGACTCAGAGGAAGGCTAGGGGTTAAAAGACTACACATTGGGTCCAGTGTACACTGTTTGTGTAATGAATGCACCAAAATCTCAGAAGTCACTTCTGAAAAACTTATCCATGTAACAACAAGAACAAAATAGACATTCTTTACAGAACCCTGACCCTCTGAAAATACTCAGAAATGAAACTAATTGACTATAACCAACTTACATCACAGTTAATGGAATACCAACCCTTCCAGATGAGAAGAAATCACCACAAAAATTGTGGCAAATCAAAAATCCAGAGTGTCCCCTTGCATCCAAATGAGTCTACTAACTCCTGATCAATGTTTCTTAACCAGTCTAACGTGATTGAAATAACAGACATAGAATTCAGAATTGAATGGCAAAGAAACTCATTGAGATTCATTAAAAAATTGAAATCCAATCCAGGGAATACAGTAAAATGATCCAGGAGCTGAACAACAAAAAAGTCCTTTTAAGAAAGAAACAAACTGAACTTCTAGAGCTTAAAGATTCACGATTAGAATTTCATAATATAATTGGAAGTATTAACAGCAAAAAGATCAAGCTGAGGAAAGAATCTCAGTGTTCAATGGCCGGTTCTTTGAAACAACTCAGTCAGAGTATTTAAAAATAAAGGAAAAAATTAATAAAAATGAACAAAATCTCTGAGAAATATGGAATTCTGTAAAGAGACCAAGTCTATAACTTACTGGCAATTCTGAGAGAGAAAGAGAAAGAATATGCAATGTGTGAAACATACCTCAGTATATAATCCATAAAAGTTTCCCTAATCTCATTACACAGGTTGACATACAAATCTAAAAATTACAGAGAACCCCAGCTAGACACTACAAAATGACCATCAGATAGTCATCAGATTCACCATGGTCAATGCAATAGAAAAAATAAAGGCAGGTAAAGACAGGGGTCAAGTTACATACAGAGGGAACCCCATGAGGCTAGTAGCAGACCTTTCAGCAGAAACCATACAAGAAAGAAGAGGTTGGGAGCTATTTTTAGTACCCAAAAGAAAATAAGTTCCAACAAATAATTTTATATTTTTCTAATTTCAGCCTTATAACTGAAGAAGAAATAAAATCCTTTTCGAACAAACAATTGCTGAGGGAATTTGTTTAAACTATACCAGTCTTAGGGGACCAGAGGTCCATAGGAATGCTGAACATGGAAACCAAAGAACATGTGCTACCACAGAAACATACTTAAGCACATAATCTCCAGATACTATAAAGCAACTACACAATCAAGGTATTTTAACAACCAGCTAACAACGTGATAACAGGATCAAAATCACACATATCAATATTAATGTTGACTATAAATGGACCACTTAAAAGACAGAGTGGCAAGCTGGATGAATAAACAAGACCCAACCATCTGTTGTCTTCAGGAGACCCATTTCACATGTAACAACACCCACAAGTTCAAAGCAAAAGGATGGAGAAAGATATACCATGCACATGGAAAACAAAAAAGTACAGGAGTTGTTATTCTTATGTCAGATAAAATAGACTTTAAACCAATACAAATCAAGAAGGACAATGAAGGGCATTACATAATGTCAAAAGATACAACCCAAAAATAAGACTTAATTATCCTAAATATATATGTACCCAACATTGGAGCACCAGGTTCATAAGGCAATTTCTTCTTGCCTTATGAAAAGTTCAGGTAACTGCACAATAACAGTGAAAGACTTCAACACTCTACTGACAGCGTTGGACAGATCATCCAGGCAGAAAATTAACAAAGAAACTCTGGCCTTAAACTGAACACTTGACCAATTGTATCTAACAGACATCTGCAGAACACCTCACCCAACAACCACAGAATAGACATATTTCTCATCTGCATGCAGAACATATTTCAAGATTGGCCAAATGTTTGGTCATAAAGCAATCTCAACAAATTAAAAAGAAATTGAAATTATACTGAATATACTCTCAAGCCACAGGGCAATGAAAATAGAAATTAATATCCAGATCTCTCAAAGCTACACAAATACATAAAAATTAAACAATTTGCTCCTGAATAACTACTGGGGGTGCATAAAAATTAATACAGAAATAAAAAAATGCTTTGAAATTAATGACAATAAAGATACAATTTACCAAAATCTCAGGGATGAAGCTAAATCAATGATAAGAGGAAAGTTTATAGCCCTAAACACCTTTATCAAGAAGTTAGAAAGATCTCAAATTAATAATCTAACTTTGTACCTGAAGGAACTAGAAAAAAAAAAGAAAAAAGGAAAAACCAATGCCAAAGCTAACAGAAGTAAATAAATAACCAAAATTAAGGAAGAACTTAATGAAACTGAGGTGAAAAAATTTATGCAAAAGTTAATGAAATTAAGAGATTTGTTCTTTGAAAAATAGCATTAATAGCCCACTAGGTATATTAATAAAGAAAGCAATAGAAAATCCAAAAAGTACTATCAAAAATGACAACGATGACATTACAACTGATCTAATGGAAGCACAAAAGATTCTCAGAGACTACTATGACCAAGTATATGCACACAAACTAGAAAATCTAGAGGAAATTGATTTGAAACACACAAACTCCCAAGATTGAATCAGGAACAAATTATTATTCTGAATAGGTCAATATCAAACTCTGAAACTGAATCACTAATAAAACAACCTACCAGCCAAAAAAAAAAAAAAAAAAAAAAAAAAAAAAAAAAAAAAAAGCTCTGGATAAGATAGATACACAGCTGAATGCTACCAAATATATAAAGAAGAACCAGTACCAGTCCTACAGAAACTATTTCAAAAAATTGATGAGAAAGGACTCCTCTCTAACTCATTTGATGAAGCCAACCAACATCAGCTTAATAACAAAATCTGACAGACATACAATGAAAGAAAACATCAGGTTAATATTTCTTATGAACATAAACACAAAAATCCTTAATAAAATACTAATGAACTAAATCCAGCAGCACATCAAAAAGTTGATTTACCACAGTCAACTAGGCTTTATGCCTGGGATGCAAGATTGGTTCAAAATACTTAAATCAGCCAGGTGCAGTTCATACATATACTCCCAGCACCTTGGGAGGTCCAGGCAGGAGGATTACTTGAGCCCAAGTGTTTAAGACAAGCCTGGGAAAAATAGTGAGATCCTATCTCTTCAAAAAATTTAAAAAAAAATTGATTGGGCATGGGGGCAGGTACCTACAGTGTCAACTACTCAGGAAGCTGATATGGGAGGATCACTTGAGCCTGGGAAGTCTAGGCTACAGTGAGCCATGGTTGCCACTGAACTGCAGCCTGAGCAACAGAATTAGAACCCTTCTCAAAATAAAAATAAATTTAAAATATTTTAATGAAGATAATTTACAAATACATAAATCAATACATATGATTCACCACATAAACAGAATTAAAAGAAAAAAACCATATGACTATTTCAATACATGCACAAAACGTCTTCAATAAAATCCAACATCCTTTCATGATAGAAACCTTCAACAGAAAAGGTATTGAAGGACTGTACCTCAAAATCATAAGAGGCATTTATGACAAACTTACAGGAAACATCACACTCAATGGGCAAAAGCTGGGACCATTTCACTGGAGAACTGGAAAAAAAAAATGATGCTTGTTCTCACCACTCCTATTCAAACTAGTACTGAAAGTCCTAGCCAGAGCAATCAGACAAGAGAAAGAAATAAAAGGCATCTAAGTAGGAAAACAGGAAGTCAAACTATCTCTCTTTATGGATCATATGATTCTATACCTAGAAAATGCTCAAGTTTCCACCAAAAGCTTTCTGGAGCTGGTAAGCAATTTCAGCACATTTTCAGGTTACAAAATCAGTGTACAAAATTCAGTAGCATTTTTATGCACCAATAACATCCAGTCTGAGAGTAAAATGAAGATCACAGTCTGGTTTACAATAGCTACAAAGAAAATGAAATACCTAGGAATACAGCTAACCAGGGAGATAAAAGATCTCTACAACAAGAACTACAAAACACTCCCCAAACAAACCAAAGATGACAGAAATGGAAAAACATACCATGCTCATGAATTGAAAGAATCAATATTGTTAAAATGGTCATACCGCCTAATGCAATATACAGATTCAATGCTATTCCTATCAAACTATCCATGTCATTCTTCACAGAATTAGAGAAAAAAGCTATTCTAAAGTTCATATGGAACCCAAAAGGAGCTCAAATGGCCAAGGCAATCCTAAACAAAAAGAACAAAGCTGGAGACATCACACTACTGGATTTCAACCATAATATAAGGCTACAGTAACCAGAACAGCAATGTACTGGTGAAAAACAGACACATAGAAAAATGGCACACACATAAAAAACTCAGAAATAAAGTCATACACCTATAATCATCTTATCTTGAGCAAGGCCAAAAAAAAAAAAAAAAAAAAAGTAGTAGAGAAAGGACTTCCTATTCAATAAATACTGCTGAGATAACTGGCTAGCAATATGCAGAAGAATAAAACCAGACCTTTACCTTTCACCCACCACATACAAAAATTAACTCAAGATGGATTAAAGATTTAAATGTAAGACCTCAACCTATAAACATTCTAGAAGAAAACCTAGGGAATAACTTTCTCAACATCAGCCTTGACAAAAAGAATTTTGGCTAGGCACCCAAATGCAATTGCAAGAAAAATAAAAATTAGCAAGTATGATCAATTAAACTAAAGAGTTTCTGCCCAGCTAAAGACATTATCAACAGAGTGAACAGACAACCTACAGAATGGGAGAAAATATTCTCAAAGCATGCATCTAACAAAGGTCTAATATCCAGAATCCAAGAGGAACTTAAACAAATCAACAAGTTAAAAAACCAAAAGATTGTCAAAGGACATGAACAATCACTTCTCAAAAGAAGACATACAAGTGGCCAACAAACATATGAAAGTATGCCTATCATCACCAATCATCAGAGAAATGCAAATCAAAACCACAAGGAGATACCATCTTACACTAGTCAGAAGGTCAACTATTAACAAGTCAAAAAAGAAAAAAAGAAAAAGAAAAGATGTTGGCAAGGCTTCAGAGAAAGGAAACATTTACACACTGTTCAGCCACTGTGGAAAGCAGCTTGGAAATTTCTCAAAGAACTTAAAACAGAACTACCATTCATCCCAGCAATCTCATTACTGGGAAAATACCAACAGGAAATAGATTATCATACCAAAAAGATACATGCACCAAAAAGATATGTTTTTCATCATACTATTTACAATACCAAAGACAGGGAATCAACATAGGTGATTATCAATGTTGGACTGGAGAAAGAAAATGTGGTACCTATGCACCATGAAATACTACATAACTGTAAAAAAGAATGAAATCATGTCTTTTGCAGCAACATGTATAAAGCTAGAGGCCGTAATTCTAAATGAATTAATGCCAAAACAGAAAACCAAATATTGCATGTTCTCACATGCAATAAGTGGCAGCTGAACATTGAATGCCCATACACATAAACGTGGGAACAATAGACACCGTGGACTACTAGAGGGGGAGGCAGGAAACGTGGATCAAAAAAGTACTTATTGGGTATCATGCTCACTATATGTGTGCAATATAACAATTTAATAAACCTGCACATGTACTCCCTGTATCTAAAATGAGAGTTGACATAATTAAAAGTTAATTTAATACATGAAGGCTCTATACTTTCTGTATCATCATCATAATAAAGAAATGAGGAAAAAATAGAATAAATGGAAGCATTTGAGTATTAGGCTTACAGTATAATAATATTACAAAGATATAATGTGTATAAGAACCTAGAATAGAAATAGGAAATCACTATAAATCATAGGCTTTCTAAAAGTGAATCAATCACATTTACAATAATTTAAAATACACAGTTATTTAGGATGCTTTGAGCTCATCAGCATTTAGTACAGCATCTTAATGTAAAACACACTCAGTGTTTTCTTGATTTGGTAACATTTTATCATGTTAATTGATTTATGATTTCATAGACTACAGTACACACATTTAATCGTGGTTTAAAACATGCATTTGATAATAAGCCATACTGAATATTTGCTTATTGCATGAGCAATCTTAATCTCATGTCCTTTATGATTACCTGTTGAACTTCATGCTTCCCAGCTCTCTGTTGCACATGGAACTTCACCCAAATGGAATTCCTCTTAGTTTCATAAATACATTAAACTCTTTGTCTCTTTTATGGCTTTTCACAACTTCTTTCTGATCATTTTCTTTTTCATAGTTGCCGTGACCTGTTACTCAAGTTGATGCTTATTCAATGCATTCAACTAATATTCGTTGAGAGCTGTTTTGGTCAAAACAGACTTAGTGTTTAATTTTCAGAATTTAAAGTTTAGTGTAAAGATAAAAAATAAAGAAAAAAAAAGAAAATACAAGTAGGTATATAATTATAATGTCTGCCCATTTTTTATGAAAATTAGGATTCAATGAAATAGAATACTATAAGAGATACATAATTGAGATTAGAAGGAAGTACAAAAATGGCTATTGAAAAAGTGGGCAGGTAAATTTAGAATTGCAGGTTTAGAAGAAGTTAACCAGGATAAGAGTTAACCAGATTGAAAAGAATTGAATTCAGATAGACTCTAGCAAAGGTCACAGATTTCCTTTGTCGCAGAGCACCTAACTGTAGGCTGTGTCTGGGACCACAGGCGCCGCCACCTCGCCCGGCTAGTTTTTTATAGTTTTTTTTTTTAGTAGAGACGGGGTTTCACCGTGTTAGCCAGGATGGTCTCGATCTCCTGACCTCGTGATCCGCCCGTCTCGGCCTCCCAAAGTGCTGGGATTACAGGCTTGAGCCACCGTGCCCGGTGCCATTCATAACATTTAATACAGAAGTATTATCCAGATGACCTGTCTGAATTCTAAATGCTTATGTTCAAGATTTTCTATTTATCTTTAATCACTGCTAAAAGCCAGTATCTTAGTCTATTTTTCTGTTGCAGTAACAGAATACCACAGACTGAGTAGTTTATAGAGAAAACAAATTTATTTCTCACATTTCTAGAGGTTGAGAAGTCTAAGAGCATGGCATCAGCATCTGGTGAGGTTCCTTGTGCTACATTTTCCATAGGTGGAAGGAATAGTAAATCAGCACATGAGACAGAGAGAAAACGATGGGCACACTTTTTATTTTTATTCATTTTTTCAAGTTTTATTTTAGATACTTGGGTACATGTGCAGGTTTGTTACATGGATATATTGCATCCTGGTAGTGAGCATAGTGCTCAATAGGTAAGTTTTTGATCCATGTTTTCCTCCTTTCCCCCATCCTCTATTAGTTTACAGTGGCTATTGTTCCCATGTTTATGTCCATGGACACTCAATGTTTAGCTTCCACTTATAAGTGAGAATATGCAGTATTTGGTTTCCTGGTTCTGCATCAATTTGCTTAGGATTATGGCCTCCAGTTTTATCCATGTTGCTGAAAAAGACATTCTTTCATTCTTTTTTATGGTTGTGTATTATTCTATGGCACATATGTACCACATTTTCTTTTTCTAATCCGCCACTGATAAACATCTAGTTTGATTCCAGGTCTTTGCTATTGTGAAAAGCATGGTGACGAACATACAAGCTCATATATCTTTTTGGCATAATAATCTATTTCCCTTGGGGTATATACCCAATTTTGGGATTACTGGGTCAAATGGTAGTTCTGTTTCAAATTCTTTGACCTGGTTTTCATGGTAGTGAAAACTTTGACAACTAACCTAGTCTTGTGATAACTAGCCTACTCTAATGATAATGACCTTAATTCATTCAAGAGAGTGGAGTCCTCATGACTTCATTATCACCTAAAGGCCTGACCTTTTGCAACTGTTTCCATGACAATTAGTTTCAAAATAAATTTTGGTGGGGACATTCAGAGCATAGGAGTCTGTGACATCATTCACGACAACTGCTGGTTAGTCCGTTGCTGATTTATTACTGAATGAATACTTTTGAACCATACTAATACATGTTTTGTTATACAGGTGTAATATCTGATGAAGCCACTTTGAACTCCTTGCCTTGAGTATCTTCCTACATTGTGTTTACTTTCTCTGGGTCCAGCATGCTCTTCCTCCCAAAATCAGCATGGCACACTTCGTCACTTGCCTTCAGGTGTTCACTCAACTGTCATCTTCTCAATGAGATTTTTTCTGACCATACCAATTTCTACAGCTCTCTCTGTTATGATCTATTCCCTTGGTTTTTCTTCATAGCAGTAAATATAACACACTTAAGTTTGATGGGATGGGATTAGTAGGCAAATATTAATATCTTTTTAGGCCTGCTGCTCATCCCTGGATGGAGATGATATATTCTATATGCTTAACTGAGAAAACATTGTCACTTGTCCAATGAGAGTTTCAACTCTGTCACCGTAAGATTCATAATTACCTTACATAGGCATTTATTATGTTTTGTCAAACGTCATTTCAAGACATTTCTCCACAGTCCTTGCAAACACAACACTGTCCATATTCAGCAGTGCTTCCAAATAATTCATATTTCAACTGTAAGAAAATGACCTCTACCAGATGATCAAAAGCATTTTCTCAACCATTATGATCCTACTGGATAAGGAAAGTCTTGTTACTTCTTATGCTTCTTTATAATGAGATGCCTACTAGTAACAGTTTTAAAAATCTAACTCTAGCTTTCTACTAGAAAACTCAAATCTTTCTGAATTTAGAGAAGAGTAATTTGCTATATCTTAGTTTACTATTCTTTAATTGACTTGGATTCTAATTTTTCAGATTTTTTAAGTACTGATGCAATCAGCAATGCATACACACTCTAAGAAGAAGATACAATGCTATTAATTAATAGTTCCTTAATATTGTTTCTTAAATAATTGATCACAGGCCTCTGGGACTACTGGATAGTTTACTAAAATATTTTCTAAGTGTCCCATGCTGCTCAGCTCACTTCCCATTGAAAAAGAGAGAATTCTTTGCTCCTATTGTGTAGCTTTTCCCTTATCTACCATTTTGGTTCCCTTGGCACCAGCAAATCTGTGAAATCAAAACTCTAACACTTAGAACTTTGGTGCCAGTCTACCAGTAATTTGATTGTAACTTTGGTGAAACCTTCCTCATGCTTCTTTATTACCATTTAAAGGCCTGAGTTAGTGAACTGTGCATACGGAGGAATGGGCAGAAAAAAATATTGTCTTGCCTGTTTTAGGTTCGTGGAGGCTCAGACATAGACCCTCAACTTCCTTCAGAGACTGGGTTTATCACAAGCTTATCAACATACAGATCAAATTAAGGTCTAAAATTTATTGTTACCTGAAGTCCACTGTCAAGGATGGCTTTTCTCTTTCTCTCTTTATGAATATGTGAAAATGCTGCGGTCTCACTTGCCTTGAAGAGATAGGCCCTGAAATGGACAGTTCTGTTCGATGTGCTTCTATTTCATCAATCAGAATTAAGTCAATTGTTTTTTGAGGCTTGGCTATGTTTTGGCAAAGTCTGCAGTTATGTTTTCTAAAAGTCACATGTAATAAACACATTTTCTCAAAAACAGGGTTAATGTACCATCAAGCAAGATCAATTGTTTCAGCAAACTTGTCACCAACCCCAAAAGGCTTAAGAACTTCCAATTCTATTTGTTATTAATTCCCTAATTAGTAGCTTTTTCGTATTTCACCATGTAAGACTTTAGTTCAGAGGCAAGATGCTACTGCAGTCATGCTATTCTGTTGTTATTGCTGAATGTAGTGTGTATATGTGTGTGTGTGTGTATTAAGCAGTTCATGCCTTGCTATAAATAAATAACTGAGACTGGGTAATTTATAAGAAAAGAGGCTTGTCTCATGGTTCTGAAGGTTGTACTTGAAGCATAGTGCTGGCATGCATTTCTGCTGAGGGCCTCAGGAAGCTTCCAATCATGGTGGAAGCAAAGGAGGAGCCTGTGTATCACATGGTGACAGAAGAAGCAAGGGGGTGGGGAGGTTCCATATACTTCTGAACAACCAGATCTTGCATGAACTCAGAAGGAGCAGTCACTCCTTATCATGAAGACAGCACCAAACTACTCATGAGGGATCTGTCCCTGATGACACAAACACCTCCTACCCCACAGCCAACTCTGGGGGTTATATCTCCATTTGAGATTTGGAGAGGACAGAAGTCAAAACCATATCATTGTGTGTGTGTATGTTTGTGTGTGTGGGGGCGGGGGGGGGGGGGGAGGGAGAGAGAGAGAGAGAAAGAGAAAGACCCCTTTTCTGTTTTGTAATACTCTCATTTTTTCTTCCATGACTATAAATTTTAACAATAGAAAGCATTCCGGGTGGATATGAGAGGTTTTCTGACTCTTGAGTAGCTTCAGTCTTATCAACCCTCAGGAGTCCAACTGGCATTTTTTCCCTCTACATTGGAGGAGTCAAGCCATTCTATACCACTGGATGCATAGCTTTCGTTCTATGCAACACTTGCTTTTATAGGAATATATCTTCCCAAAAAAATCAGGGGAGACACTTTTATTTCACATTTTGATCATCAAATAGAGATTTGTTTTTCTTTCTCAGAAATGCTTGCCTTATCAAATGCTTGTTCAGAGTCAAGGAGCCAAGGAAGCTGAGACCTCTGTTTTATCCAGTGTTATATCTTCCCAACAGGACCTTTATAACTGCTAAATTAACCTGGTCATCATAGTTGCTGAGGAATTCCTATCCTGTAAACTTCCTTTTATGGTGACTCCAAATTCTTCCTTTCTGACACTCTTGCTCTTTACCTTCCTAGGTCCTTGCTTTCTATCTTTCCCCCAGTCATGAAAGATCAGTATCTGACTGGACCGGGTACAGCTTCAATAACTGTTCTATCACTTGCCATGCATTTTTTTTTTCCAGAGTTCCACCTGAGAAGAGCTGTATTATGATGTCGACTTGGATCTTCCCTGAAGTTCAACTACTGAATTATTTTTAACTAAAGAATATTTTAAATACATAGAAAAAAACCCAGAAAATAAAAGATGGATGGTTGCATACATTTTAAAATTACGTGTGTGTCAATGCATGGGCTTATCTGTGCATCCCCTTCTTTTACTGTTGCATGCAGAACATTTTTTGATGAGTTCACTTTATTTTCTGAAGAGATCACTTTGTTTTCCTCACACAATTGCTCATGCAAAGATCAGTCCCAAATTTCTTTTTGAATCATCCCTCTTGTACCCTCCAAGCCTCCAAAACAATAATCAGAGTGAAAACTCTATAGTAATTGCAACTAATTTATTTGATTCACTAATGTCTGTCCAGGACATAAGCAGTGGTGATACTAGATAAATGAATGACAGAATCATGTCTGTTTCTTTCTAGTTTCTCTCACACTTCTCAGTACCATTAAAAATTGTCTGGTTATAAAATGTAATATTTCTGACTGCTTTTGGTAGCTGAATTTTGCATTTGATTAGCAAGAAGTAACATTAACTGAGTAGTCACAGTGTTCCAGGCATGGTGCTACCAGTGAAAAACTTACCATTATTATCTTACTTAATTATTCCTATTTCATAGGTTAGATACTGGTATTATATCCACCAGCAGTGGTTTAAACTAAATAAATCACCTTTTTGCCTGTAGACTAGACTGCCTTTGTGGGACTAACAAATTAACCAAAGGATTAGAAAGTATAGTCCAGGGCCCGGTGCGGTGGCTTAAGCCTGTAATCCCAGCACTTTGGGAGGCCGAGACGGGCGGATCACGAGGTCAGGAGATCGAGACCATCCTAGCTAACATGGTGAAATCCCGTCTGTACTAAAAAAAAATACAAAAAACGAGCCGGGCGAGGTGGCGAGCGCCTGCAGTCCCAGCTACTGGGGAGGCTGAGGCAGGAGAATGGCGTGAACTTGGGAGGCGGAGCTTGCAGTGAGCTGAGATCCGGCCACTGCACTCCAGCCTGGGGGACAGAGTGAGATTCCGTCTCCAAAAAAAAAAAAAAAAAAAAGAAAGAAAGAAAGAAAAAAGAAATTATAGCCTAGGAGTCATGCAACTGGAGGCTATAAGGTTCTCATCCTTCCCAAAGTGCTCCTGGGGATAACATCGGTATTGTAGAGCCTAAGATCAGTGCTTGAGATATTTTGCAGACCCCATACTTGATGGATCTGCTGGCATCACCCAGATTGATAACCTGACTCATCTGATTATGTGACCCCCACCCAGGAACTGATTTAGTGCAAAAAGACAGATTTGACTCCCTAAAAGGTCATCTCTACTCATCACCTGGTCAATTCCTACTCCCATCTAACTGGTCTCCCCCAACCCACCAACATGTCCTTAAAAACCCTGGTCCCTGAGTACTCAGGAAGGCTGATTTGAGTAATAATAAAGTTCCATTCTTCTGCACACACACACACCTTAAAAAAAAAAGAAAAAATATAAAAGACTTACTTTTATCTTTTTTACTAGGTGACTTACCTAAGGTCATATAGCAGCACACAATTTGAAACTAGCAAGTTCAGATACAATATGACTGACTTTTAGACCAGGGTTCCCACTATACTATTCTACCACCCTGATTTGCATGCAGTGTATTATTTTATTTTCATGGAGTCTGTGTGGTATCTTTGGCACTATTTTATAGATAAAGAAATGAAAGTCCAAAAGCTTAAGTAATTTAATAAAATCCAAAACGAATTGACGGTTGGATTTGTTTCCCTAGTTTTTGATTTCTACTCATGCCATCTACCTGGGTTAGTAATGGGACCCTCAAGAAGTGGCTCAACCCTTTTAAGTCACAGGTAAGTGAATTCTGTCAACTCAGTATCACACTTCTGCTCATCTCAGTTCAGGATGATAAGATGATGCAAATTTGCCCTCGTCTGGGTAAGAGGGTACAAAAAAGTCAGACTAGAGGAATTTTACCATTTTGAGTGCATAACTAATTGCCTAGAAGACAGTCCTTATTTAAGGTTTCACTTAGCAGATAGGAGGTAAGAATATCGATGGAAAGAAGGGCCAAGAAAAAGAAACTGCTGGGATGTGTGCAGAAAATTATTGAAGAGAGGGAGAAACCCCAAGGAACTCAAAGGTAGGTAAGCGACACTACTCCATCCTAGGGAGCACAGAAATTGCTTTCATTTCAGCTTGACAAAGAATGGCAAGTATATACTCAGAATAAAATTCACCCTGAATAATTGCAAAGTTCCCCTTTCACCCTGCATCAGAGAACAAACTTCTCATTCACTCTATGTTAAAATGAATTTTTTTATTGTAAAGTTTTGTACTTTATATGTTTTAAGATCTCTATTAGGACTCAGAAATAAGGACTGGGTAGATCTTATATCTAAGCAGAAAATCTGGGCTGTAGATTTCTGTGGATACTCAAAAATGTTAATTGATGGTGGTAATTCAGATTTTGATCATCTTTCGGTGATTGTAATGTGATCTGGAATTCTATTTCTGATACAGTTCATGCTTCTGGCTGCGTATCAAAGGAAGCCTATGAGTCAGAGAGCACTAAATGATTAAAAAGGAAAGAAACTAAGCACTCTAGGCTATAGATAAAATTAAGTATTGCACATACATGAAAAAATTTCCACCCTATAATTTGAGAGTATATTTACCTTTATTTTTTATTATATGAAATTTAATAAAATAAACTACTTTAAAAATACCAGTGTTTTGGTTTTGATCAAACTATGTATATAAAATAAAATATCATGATTCATTAGTAAGTAGATTCCAAGTGATTTTTTTATAACAAATTATTTTTGCACTGCTTGTCATGAAATCAGAAATGATATAGGCAGAGAGGAAGATGTGCTAAATAATTTTAGTTTATTTTATTTGAATAAAAGGTAAGCCTTCTTTAATTCTTTTCAAAATCAAAGATAAAATAAATATAGATTATGGAGTCCCAGTTTGGTAATACCTTCTCTGTTTGTACATCCTACCAAAAGTATGGGCTAATTATATTTTACATGAAGCGACAACATGATTTCCAATGTTTTGACAAGTAACAAATTGCACATTAGTTAGTTATAAATAAATTTATTAGAAAGATTTGTCCTTGTTTATAGATTCTCCTTTGAAAAGGTAAATTAATTTAAGGCTCATCATTCAGAAGAAATGTATTATAATATCAAAGGAATAGTTAAAAAAACAGACACCAAAGCATACCTATTAAACAGCAGAAGAAATCTGATATTGCAACAAGATGAAAGAAGAAAGTATATTAGGTCTATGATATCAGCATGGTGCCGTCTGGTAATCAGATTTTCAGTCATGATTCATTTGGCTCGATTATTCTGCTAATAATGTTATCTGTGCTATAATATAAACATAATGTTGGTTTCCACTGAGAAATGTAAATTACAGATTGTTAAGCATTTTTTTTTTTTTCTTGAGGATTCTTTCATTGTCAATTAATCGGTGGAAATGTCAGCTCCAAGATGTAGTACTATAGTTTTTGAAGTATATTCACAACAATAAGTAAAGGAGGATCCCAATATGTCTACAATGAGATTTAAATAACCTAACTGAAACAGAAAGTTTACCTGCTAACTGCCAATTATTGCCAATAATTACGCAATTATTTAGCTTATGCAAAATTCAGTCATAAATATTATCTTCTCTCTGTGAGAGGATGAGTCAAAATTTGTCTGATTTTCCTAAAGGTATTTACTAAGTATTTTCCATTTGCCAGTAATAGAGTTATCTATTTTACATGTATCTTCCCAATTAATCCTCCAATTACCTTCAGAGGTAGGCTAATGAACCCTATGTTAAGAATGAGGAAACTGAGACTTGGGGAAGGTAAGTAACTTAGCTAACTTCACAAGAGATAGTACCTCTATACATTTCACATGGGAAGGAAAGGTGGATAGATGTATTCATTTTCATTGGTTAGGTACCTCAAGAAGGAAAATCTGGCACAGAGATCAGCACATAATAAGTATGCTAGGACATACTTGTGAGATCATCACCTATGCAGGAGAAGCGGAAAATGCAAGACTGTCTGGAAAATAAATTTGGGCTAAAATTCATGCTGAAGAAGGACTTATTTCACTCCCCAGAGATCTTTGAGTTAGGATAGCCTTTTAGAACTTCCTAAATTTAGGAGAGGGGATCTGCCCATTATGTGCTGATATTACTTAGCCATTGGATATGGGGTTACCTGGAAAGGGGCGTAGCCTGGAGCAAGCACGGATCTTCAACCGAGGTAATTCCCAAAGAAGACTGGATGTTGAGTGGGCTCTACAGGCAGAACTCTCCTAGAAGAGGAATAAACTTTCACTCCTGAAAAGGGATTTGAGCCTCATAAAAACTGCTGGACTGGTAAAGCTGTAGTTCATATTAGGAATTAATGTGTAACGATGGGAAAATAATGGCATTAAAATGGACTGATTCTATATTCACGACTTGAAGATAATTGCCCAGTAGTGTACTCTTTCAAGATTAGACTTTAAAATAAAAACCGTGGCTTTTATGTATTAAAAAGGTGAAAGATCGCTATAGGCAGTAAGACCTACTGGAACTCTATCTTTAAAAGTAAACATTGAGCAACTACCACTAACTACAAAGGTCGCTGTATTTCTGATTTTGTTTCTTTCTCATTCACAAAATAATAAATGATAAGAATTGTCTTAGATTACATGTCTGAGTGAATATATATTCATGGATTATATATAACACAAAATATTGACAAAGACTTAAATATAACTTTAATTGCAGACTATTAAAGGAAATAGTATTTTTAAATATGAAGGAAAATTTTTATTATAGTCAAACCATTATTCAATCTAAAGGAAGAAATATATTTATAATGTATATTATACACACACACACACAGGCACACCTATATACAATATATATGATATATATAGTAGTTCCTTTTATCCATGGGATATATGTTCCAAGACCTTCAGCAAATGCCTGAAACATTGGATAGTACTGAATCCTATACATATTATGTTTTTTTTTTAAACATACTTACCTCTTGTAAAGTTTATAAATTAGGAACAGTAAGAGAGTAATAACAATAATAATAAAATAGAAAAATTGTAGCAATATACTATAATAAAAATTATGCAAATGTGGTTTATCTTTCTCAAAATATCTTACTGTAATGTACTAACTTATTTTCACACAGTGGTTTACTGCGGGTGACAAACTGTGGAAGCTAAATTGTGGATTGGGAGAACTATTGTATGTGTGTGTATGTGTGTATGTGTGTGTGATTAATTTCAAAGTAACAGTGTGATACTAAAGGATATAAATTTGTGTAATATTAAGATCTCTGATGTAATCTGTATTCTGGAAATGTCCTTAGATAATAATGACAGGTAACTAACAACAAAAATTATTTTAACTATAATGACTTGTAGTGAGAGGTCACAATGATATAAAATGGTTCTTCCTGCTTGCTATTTCCAGTTTGAAATATTATATGCCCCCTATAGAAAAGCTAAAGAAAACAAATTTACTTATAGTCAAGTGATCATATTTTCAAAGTAGAATATGGGGTTTGAAAATTTGAAAATATGTTCAAAATCAAAAAGGAAATATTGTAAAACAGAGTAATGTTTTATAAATAGAAATTATAGATCATGCTCTGGATAATGTAAAGTGTTTAATTTAAAATCTTAATAAATTATTACATTAATATATATCATGCATATTTTATCTTTGCCCCAGAAACAAGCACTGTGCAATAGAACTTTCTGGCTATTGAAGCTGTAATTTTAATTCAATAATTCACATGTGAAATGTGGCTACTGTATTGGAGAACACATTCATAGATCCTTTTCTGTTTAAGATAAATGTAGACACTGTAATTGCAGTGGAAACAGGAGAGTGACTCATGTACTCAAGAAACTATTAAGTAAGTAAAGTATTGTGAGTCCTAGATTAGCTATGTTGATCTAAATTACTTCTCTCTTGGTGAGAAGGCTCACGAAGTGTGCCTTACTGTGACAATGCAAGAAATCATGTTATTACTTTTATTGACCACGAGGAGGCACCAATTTGATAACACATGAGGAACACAGAAAGAAAAGCCACTCTGTGTAAAATAAACATGCCAGGTTAAAGTGTCCTGACATTGATCAAGCAAGAATAAAGATAAGTAGCGCTTGTTTGACCATTCACTCTATGTTTCAGTGAATAGTGTAAGTGAACCAGAAATAAAGGCCTTAAATAACACGTGTATTCAGACAAGCAATCCTCCTACAGTATTTCTGCTTTGAATGCTTGTCATGAACATGATAGGCAGGAAGCCATAGCAACTAGAAAGATGTAAAAGGCATCAGAGAGCAAAGCTAAGCCACTCCTCGGCTATGACCAATACTATATTTGCATTTTCCTCATTTACCAAAATTAAAGCCTTTCAAATCTGTTTGTGCAACCTTTTTTTTTTTTTATTAATACCTTAAAAAAAAAAAAAAAAAAAAAAAAAAAAAGCATAACCCTGGAAGACTGGGGGAAAGAAAAAAAGAAAAAGAAAAAGGCATATACCAATTTGGTCATACTTTATGTTCCTAAATAATTCCTAAAGGAAAAGAAAACCATTGAATAAATACTATTTCAGTTGATACTATTTTCTAAAAGTAATGCATATTTTGCACAAAATGCTATTCATAATAATAACATTAAAATGTCTGTTAACTATAGTTTGGAATTCCTTTAATTCTTTCTTCACATAATTTAACAAATGCTGGGTTGACCATAAACTCAGACTTATAAAACTAAAGCTTGCAAAGAAAATAAACCAAAGATGTAGGATTTTACAGAAACGTTTATCTTCTATCTCCAGTCTTTACTTTTCCCCATTCAATTCTTAATTCAAAGCAACGTATTGACCTACCCAACCCCTATTTTGGATAAGGATGATTTCTGACACAGTAGAAGCCCAAATTAATTTATTTTGGAAAGATTATGTTCTATATTATATATTATATTTGAAGATTACTACTATAGTATTCTCAGTTTAGAACAGAAGTAAACAAATGGCATACAAATTAAAAACTACAATCTTTGCCCCAAATGTAAAAGAAGCAAGCTGCTGGTGTGAAGATTGTTGAACCTAGTGTTTTCATTCTTTCTTAACTGAAGGATCATTTACCTTTGCTCATTGATAATTAATTATAATTTCCTGTTCTCATCAGAAATAATAGAAATGAATCTCTGATGAAGAACTTTAATATATGATCCAATACCCTGAAAGCTTTTACCTGACGAAGAACCCAGATTTTGCCTTAGTTGCAAGGGTAAATATAGTAGAGTAACTAAAAATAAGATCTTTGAAGTCAGTTTGCCTAGGTCTGCTACCAGCACACCTTGTTTAGTTATACTAGCTTTCCCTATACATAATGAAGGCTCTAATCTCATCCACTTTATAAGTTTCCAGATGAGATATCACCTAGATTGTCTGGCACATAATAAACCCTCGAGAAGTGTTAGCTGCTGTCTGCATCATATCCCTGTCATTACATTGTCATCATCCTCATCTTCATCAAAGTAATTTTCAGTCACTTTAATTCATAAAAAGGGTCTCATTGATTATCTCAGCTATTTTCAGTAATTTGGCAGTAGTACAATAGAAAGAAATTTATATAAGTACCTTTACGAAAAAATAACAAAAATTACATAAATTTTCTAAAACATTGTGTTTATTTTTTAATGGAGTAGCATCACGTTAACAATAGAGGTTCTATGAATAGCCTGTGGTACAAACATCTTTCTTATTTTTCTCAGTTAGCTTTGCATAAGTATTTTTGTCACTCAAATAAATTTTTCACTCTGTGTTTGAGTTTATCCCAAACATCAAAACAGCCTTTTGGGGAAGTTTGAAAAGCTTATATCTGATCATTGCCGTCTGCAAACTAGCATCATGCAGGACAAAATGCCCCCTCATAAGAATGATAAAATGTTTTTTTCAGAAAATTTAAGATGTTAATTAAATAATGTATTTTAGGCCAGGCGCGGTGGCTCAAGCCTGTAATCCCAGCACTTTGGGAGGCCGAGACGGGCGGATCACAGGATCAGGAGATCGAGACTATCCTGGCTAACACGGTGAAACCCCGTCTCTACTAAAAAATACAAAAAAGTAGCCGGGCGAGGTGGCGGGCGCCTGTGGTCCCAGCTACTCGGGAGGCTGAGGCAGGAGAATGGCCTGAACCCGAAAGGCGGAGCTTGCAGTGAGCTGAGATCCGGCCACTGCACTACAGTTTGGGTGACAGAGCGAGACTCTGTCTCAAAAAAAAAAAAAAAAAAAAAAAAGTATTTTAAAAATATCATTCTAGCTGGGCGTGGTGGTTAACCCTGTAATCCCAGCACTTTGGGAGGCTGAGGAGGGTGGATCACCTGAGGTCAGGAGTTCAAGACCAGCCTGGCCAACATGGTGAAAACCCGTCTCTACTGGAAATACAAAAAAAAGTCGGGAGTGGTAGTGCATGACTGTAATTCCAGCTACTCGGGAGGCTGAGGAGTGAGAATCGTTGGAACCTGGGAGGTGGATGTTGCAGTGAGCTAAGATCGTGCCACTGCACTCCAGTCTGGGGGACAGAGTGAGACTCCCTCTCAAAAATAAAAATAAAAAATAAAAGTTAAAAAAAATTGTAAACTCAAGAAAGGCAGTACAGCACAGTAGCTACAAACTCAGGCTCAGGAGCTAGAAGCTAGACTGACTTGGCTCTAATCTTAGCTCTGTCACTTACTGTACCAGTTAGGATAGGCTAAATTTTGCTGTACTAACAAACACATTTCAAATTTTTATTGGATTATGATAATTCAGTTTCTCATTCACGCCTCACTTATCTTTCTGTGTTTACAAAGGGCCTCTACTCTACATATTCTTTATTCCTGACCCAGGCTGACAAGAGTTCTGCTTAACATAACAAGTATGATCACAGAAGCAGGTAAAACAAAACATGATCATCAACCATGATCACAGAAGCAGGTAAAAGAGAACATGATGAATTTTAAACTGGTTCTGAAAGCTTATGCACAGAAGGGACAGATACTTCTTATACTTCATCGGCTAAACAAAGTCACATTGTCATATCTGAATTCAAGAAGAAGTTGTATAATTCTTCTGAAGGAAGATGTCTCAAATATTTATAAAGTAAAATGCAGTCTACCAGTTTGGGTTCTATCTAGCAACAACTAGAATTCTAACAGGTGAATTTTTATCTTTTAATTATCTTATGAGTCATGTGGAAATCATAAAACCCAGCTTATAGTTTTGCTATGAAGACAAAAATAAGACGATGCTTTAAAAAAAATTAAGAGATTTAGCCTGGGCATGGTGGCTCAGGCCTGTAATCCCAGCACTTTGGGAGGCTGAGGTGGGCAGATCATGAGGTCAGGAAATTGAGACCATCCTAGCTAACACGTTGAAATCCCGTCTCTACTAAAAATACAAAAAAATAGCCAGTGTGGTGGTGTGCGTCTGTAATCTCAGCTACTCAGGAGGCTGAGTCAGGAGAATGGCGTGAACCCAGGAGGTGGAGCTTGCAGTGAGTGGAGATCACACCACTACAGTCCAGCCTGGGCGACAGAGCAAGACTCCGTCTCAAAAACAACAACAACAACAAAAATTAATAGATTTATTGGCACATGACAAGTGGTTAATAAGTAGTTACTATAATTGAGATCCCATGTGAGAAAAATTATAATTTAAAAATAATGGCTTCTAAAAATAACTGATATCTTAATAGTTATTTCACAAGGAATAACTTACATTCAGAGCATTCTTTTTAAGGTAGAATAGACTGTGGTATTGTCCTCGTTTGACAAATGAGAAAATTGGTTAAGATTGACTGAAACACTTGTTCAAATCATGACTCAAATATAGCTTTCTGATTCTAGACAAATGAGACATAAAATTTTGAAAGATCTCCAAATATTTTGTGTACAAAAATTGAGAAAAGGGCTATCTTCTCAGAAAAATACATGTATATTCTCAAAAATTTGCCTATAATTTAAAAAGTTCACTGACTCCCTAGAATTCAGGCAGATTAGGAAGAGAGGTTGATTAATGGGTACAAATATATAGTTTGATAGAAGAAATGAGACCTAGTGTTTTATAGATCAAATAGATCAATAGGGTGCCTATAGTCTCCAATAATCTATTGTATACTTAAAAGTAGCTAGAAGAGAATGATTGAAATGTTTTTAGCATAAAGGAAAGACAAATATTTAAAATGATGGATATATTAATTACATAGATTTGACCTTTACAAATTATATGAATGTATTAAATTATCACATAAATCCTGAAAATATTTACATCAATTATGCATCAATAAAAAATTTAAAAAGAAACTTTTTTCTAGAGTATATTATTTCTTTTTGGTGGAAGCTAGTCCTACAGTCAACTTGTATTTTGGACTATGAAGAAAATAATTGCTGAGCACAGTGGTTTATGCCTCTAATCCTAACTGTTTCATAGGTCAAGGTGGGAGGATCTCTTGAGGCCAGGAATTATGTGGAGAGGTCTATAGAAGAACACTGAGGTGTCGGACCTGTGTGTGAACCTGTCTTGGATCTTTCAATCAAGCCTGGGTCCAGAAGAGCCACCTAGCAGAGCACAGTCAATGTGTAAAATGTTAAGAAACACAAATGCATGTTGTTTCAAGCCAAGAAGTTTTAGAGTTGCTTATCATGCAGCAATATGTAATTGAAAGATCTGTTAAATATATACAACTTATACAGTTTAATAATCTTATTTATTGGGATTTCTTAGTTATTTAAAAAATTATGCCAGGAAATGAAAAGCTTATGTTGATTGTTTAATTAGATAACTGATTTATTTCATATTGTTGCAATATATGTATTATGGGTGGGGCACATTTTTAAACATACATAAATAATTATTTCCTAGTATTTACAGAGTTAAAAGTGTTTTAAAAAGATACAGGCTCCTAAAATAAAACCTGAAAACAATGCACATATATATATTTTTCAGACCAAGCAAAAGCATGACTTTTGTATCTGTTTCATCATTCTAATCAAGTCACTCATTTACTTCAAATTCTTCCATGTCTCTTTCACACAAATTCTATGGAGATTGCTGCCTACACTTCCTGTCACATTTCCTTGTATGTATTCATTTTATTCTAGCAATATTGACTACTTCTAGTTCCTTCCACATACAGGCTTTCACACTTCTATGCCTGCTATAACTCCCTTTCCTTCCGTTCTTGGCTTTCTTAAATGTTCCTACTTATTTTCTGCAAATGTTCTTAGATATAGTCTAGTGCGACAGACACTTTCTTAAGTCAGGAAAAGCAGATTCATTACTCATTACTTACAGATAGGCACAAAAATAATCAGAATCCTGGGATCCATGGCTCGCCAGCCCCTTAAGGCTCAGTAAAACTGCCCAAGGTGGATGAACTCTCCTCTGCATGAGCTTCATGTCACACGAGAGTGTACGGACCACAAAAGCACTCTACTCTGAGTTTATGTAACCTGGAAGACATTTGGATTGCTGAACTGAAATGCTGCAGAATATCCTGTTCTTGGAGGAAGAAGAACATAGCCTAAATTGATCTGGACATTTCCTCCATATCTCAAGATGTTGCAATCTCAATGCGTTCTGACTAAAAATTATAAGAGAAGGAAGAGCTGGGTGAGCCAAGGACATCTAGGGACCTCTATTCCTGTAGTCTTGAAATTGCGCTGAGGCTTAATCCTGTATTTGAAGGCTTCCATGAAATCCCCTATCAAAAATTAATCACTTCATCATCCATACTTGTATTATGGACTTACTGCTGTGTAACAACATTACCACAAATAAAGTTGCTTGAAACAACCCACGTTTATTGTCTGGCAGTTTCTGTAAGTCTGGAGTTTGGGCATGACTTAGCTGAGTCCCCTACTTCAGGATCACACTTGCTGCAATGAAGGTGTTGACCAGTGCTGCATTTGTATCTAATGCTAGCAAGGGGAAAGATCTGCTTCAAAGTATGTGTGGTTGTTCGTAGCATTCACTTCCTTGTCAGACTGAGAACCTCAGTTTCTTTCTTGTCCGGAGATCACCCTTAGTTACTTGCCCTATGGCCATTTGTATAAGCCAGCTCACAACAACATGACAGTTTGCTTTGTCAAAGCCATAAAGGGAGAGAGTCTTTCAGCAAGTGAGGCATTACAATGCTATGCTGCATTACCACTGAAGTGACCACCATCATTGTTATGGACTGAATGTTTGTGTCCTCCTCAAATTCGCATGTTGAAATTTCAACCTCTGGTGTGGCTATTTTTGGAGATACAGCATTTCAGAATACAGCTAATGTTAAATAAGGGCATATGAGTGGAACCTAATGCAATAGGATTAATGTTTTTGTAAGAACAGATACCAGAAAGTGATTTCTCCCACCCTCACATGTTCTTTTTCTCTCTTTTCTCTCTCTCTCTCCCCTCATCCCCACCCCCTGTCCCACCCCACATGCATGAGCTGGTATAAGACCATGTGAGGACATAATAACAAGTCAGCTGCCTATAAGCCAGGAAAATAACCCTTACCAGAATTTGTATTGGACTCTTCGGCCTCCAGAATTGTAAAAAATAAGTTTATATAACTTAAGCCACTCCATTTATGGTATTTTGTTATAACAGCCCAAGCAAAGATAATCATCACCTTTGTAATATTATTTGGTTAGAAGCAAGTCACAAGTCCCACTCACACTCAAGGGGAGGGGATTTATATAAGGCATGAATACCAACCAGGAGGTGGAAATCATGGGGGCCATCAGGGGGTGCCACAATAAGATCTTGCTACTAGTACTCTTGTTTTTGTTTGTTTGTTTGTTTTGTTTTTTTGCCCAAGTTGGAGTGCAGTAACATAATCATAGCTCACTACAGCCTTATACTTCTGGGTTCAGCAATCCTCTGGCCTCAGTCTTCCAGGCGTCTGGGACTACAGGTATGCTTCACCATGCCAGGTAAATTGTTTTTAATTTGTTAGACATGTTGTTTTGCTATGGTGCCCATGCCTGTCTCAAACTCCTGATCTCAAGTGATCCTTTCAATTCAGCCTCCAGAGTAGCTGGGATTATAGGAAAAAGCCATTGTATCAGGCCCACTACTCCTTTTTACTTTGTGTTAATCTAGTATGTATGCATCCTGCTTCAGGGCCTATAGTAATCATTAGAAGTATTCACATATATTTCCACTGTATTATACTTCTTGAACCTGGCAAGTGTCAAACTGTCAAACAGAAGGCCCTGTTTGAAGGTGGTTATGGTCATATGACTTGCTTTGAGCAATGAAGTGTCAGTGGAAGGTACTGTGTTATTTCTGAATGAAGCTTTAAAAGCCAATGAGTGGTTTACCTTGTTCTTTCCCTTTGCTCTGGTGATCACAGAACCATAACACAAAATGGAGCCTCTCTCAGTCTGGGTCCTTGAGCCACTATGTTGAGAAGAACCCCACTCTCAAATTCTACTGGACACGTAGCATCAACAACGAAAGTATTGGGTAAACTTAAAGAATGTTAGAGATGTTTTTTAGTGCAGCATAGATCAGATTATTCCGATGCACGGTTTTGTAAATGATTTTCACTCTAATGTGTCTATGGTGCTAGATTCTAAGCTCTGTTGGAATAGTAACCATGTGTGCTTTGTTCACCACATGATAACCAGTTTTAGTAAGTATTTGGCATATAGTGGGCTCTTCACCAGTATTTATTAAATGAATCATGAAAAATGCATCTGACTCAATTTCACTAATTCTTTCACATACTGTCTCCTTTTTTCCTGGAATATACTAGATATTACATGATTTTTATTGAATTATACAATTTATCTTAATGAAGTCAGCACCCTATTAATCATTTTCAAAAGTTAGCATAAGGTCCCTTGACTTACACTTCAAAGTCATTTACCTTATGGTTTGTTAAGCAACTCCTTTACATGATCATACCCAGAACACACTCATTGTTTGAATTCTTCAATTTTGAATTTCTCCTGCTGCCCTCTTCTTTCTCTTCTTCTGTACTTTAATTGAAAACATTCGATCAGTTTGATCATGACCTCTAACTATTTAAACTCTCCTTAGTTTAATAGTCCATTAATAATTCTTGCCACCAATTCCACCATCACCACTGCTGTTGTTTTACTCTCTTTTCTGTCTGTCATGGACATCTCAGACAAAAGCATAGTATCCTGCCCCTGGGTCCTTCTGCTTCTAAACTTTCCTAACTTTTATAAATTTATTATAAATATGTGTTTCTAAAATGGCCAGATTTTTTTTCTCTTCTCCTGCTTCTGATATGTAGAATTCAATGGAGGTAGCTCTTGAGTGGCATGATTAGCTTCTACATAACCTTACAGGATATGTCTTATTATATTGTAATTGGATGTTATTATGTTACCTCTTACTTCAGACTGACCTTATCAAGAAAGTTTATGTTTTTTATTCATCTGTAGGATTGTTTTGCCATAATCTAACATAGCAGGTAAACATAATAAATAATAATTTATAAATAAATATTAAAAATTAAAGTGAAATAATGTTAAATACAACCACCAGTTTTTTTAGTCCTTCTTATGATGGTTTTACATGTACAAATTGAAAAGATAGATCTAAGCACACTTCTTTAAAGATACATGATATGTTGTTTTCTTTCAGTGAATGGAACTATGTAATAAAGAGAGAACTTTGTAATCAAGCATTGAGAACATGCTATTTAAGGATGTTGCTTCACTTTATTTGTAAGGCTTCATTTTGATTGGCTTAAACCTACATAAGTTTATATATGTAGGTGAATAATAAGGTGAATCTAAGTATGCTTCTTCTTAAAATTTTATTATCAATAAATGAATAAAGAAATGTGGCATAGCCGGGCACGGTGGCTCATGCTTATAATATCAGCACTTTGGAAGGCTGAAGAGGGCAAACTTCTTCGAGCTCAGGAGTTCAAAACCAGCCTGGGCAACAAGGAGAAACCTCATCTCTACAAAAAATACAAAAATTATCCACGTATTGGTGACTCACACCTGTAGTCCCAGCTACTCAAGAGGCTGAGGCAGGAGAATTGCCTGAACCCAGGAAGCGAAGGTTGCAGTGAGCTGAGACCACACCACTGCCCTCCAGCGTGGGTAACAGAGTAAATCTCTATCTCAAAAATAAAAAAGAAAATGAAGAAGAAAAGGAAATGTGGCACAAACATATAATAGAGTATTATTCAACCATAAAAAGAACAAAATTCTGTCATTTGCAACAACATAGATGGAACTGGAGGATGCTAAGTGAAATAAACCAGGCATAGAAAAACAAATATCACATGTTCTTACTCACATGTGGGATCTATAAAAGTTGATCTTATGATGGCAGAGAGTAATGATAGTTACTACAGGCACAGAAAGGCAGTGCCAGAGGAATAAAAAGGGGTTGGCTAATGGATACAAAGGTACAATCGAATGGGAGGAATGAAATCTAGTGTTTGGTAACACCATAGGGTGACTATAGTTAACAATAATTTATTATGTATTTCAAAATAACTATATGAGTGAATTTAGAATGTTCCAAGACAAATAAATGATAAATGTGAGGCTATGCATGTCCCAATTATCCAGATTTGATCATTACACATTGTATATAAGTATATAAATATCACATGTACCTTATAAATATGTACAACTATTATGTATCCCCCAAAATACAAAATACAAATAAATTTGTGCTGACATGTTAACTACTACTAAAAGACATATCTTCACATGCTCATAATAGTTTGCTAAAGCTGGATGCAAATTTAAGCAGCAGGGGGTGAGTTGCTTTTTTTTTAAACTTAAGAACATATTATGATGACCTGAGTTAATATGTTTAATTTCTGTGAAGTTCAGTTTTCTTTTAAATTAAATAGAAGAAAGTAAAATTAAGTATGCCATTCAGTTGACATAAGAATTAAATGAGATAATATGTTCACATGTACTGTTAAGTCCCATGCAAATGTAAAGTAATATAAACCAACTTTTTACCATTCTGCAGAAACCAACTGCCTCCTGAGTTTAGGTATTACTGTTATTGCCATTGTTCTAACACCTATGCATTTTCTGTCATGTTTTCTTGTTGCTGAAGGGAAGACACAAATACTAGATACTTAGAATGTTTTCCCCTGAAGTTTTGAAGACCTGTGGGTAGAACTTTAAGAAAATGTATACAGAAAACAAAATATGACAGAATAATTATATGCCTTCTAATACTGGCTTCAAAAATATATCAGAAAAATAAGCTTAGGAAAATAAGCCTGTAAGTTCAAAGAGGTGGTTATTTTGATACTGTATTTTGAAAAATTGTTTAGGAATAGCTTATTTGTGAGACAATGTAATCCCTCTTATGCTACAAAATCCCTGTTATTCTCTAGCAAAGGTTATAGAATTGTTACACATTGTTGTATCAAAAGCAGTTTTATTTCTTGGAGCTCCAGAGGACTATTTTTATGTTCCTGATTACTCTAAAACCCATAAAATATAATAACATGTTCATTTCTAACTATCGTATATTTTCTAAGTTACAGACAAAACCAACTATCTTTGTTTCAGGGCCAAATAAATTTTCCATGCCATATAAAATAATTTTAAAATAAAATACTAATTCAGTTGCTCATGTGATAAAATTGCAAAGTTTTATTTTGATATAATTCATTATATCTAAGCAATAAAATCTGTTTAAGAATACAACCACCATTTCATGCTGTCAAGAATTTTGAAGAGGCTACTGTATTAAGTTCTTAATAGCTTCCTATAAAATATGTTAAGGAAATTCAGTTTAGGCAAAAATTTGATGAGCAATATGATAAATTATATAGTTTATTTATATGTTTATATGTAAATCACCAGTACAAGTTCTGTAGTGACATAGTCCTTTAAAAAAAAAAACATAGTCATATAATGCATTATTTCTCATAGTTTAGTTGAAAGATGAAAATATAATATCCTCACCATATTGAAATAATTCTTAGATCTCTTGTTTACCCTTTAGGGTACTCCCAAATGACCATAATACATGCAAAAAGAAAAGGTAAAGAATATTTAAAGGAAAATACAGTAAATCACTTCTGCAGTAGCCAACACTTGTCTTAGCTTATACAATTTATCTAAAAAGTTTAAATATATCATACTTTCTCAAAGTCTAAGTCTAAGCCCAATTTCCTGTGACCTTTATGGTTTTGTAGTAGCAGAACGTACACTGATGTTTGGATAAATGTCCAACACAATGCAGATAAAATACCTCAAAAGAGTAAGAAAAGAGTCAAGCACACTAATTTCTGCTTTGTCACTATCTGTAAGAGTTTAGGCAAAAATATACCTGTCCATATTTTTCTCAATAACAAATGAAAGAGATTATTTATATTCTTAATATAATTCTTGCTCTAAAATTCTATGAATATTTTGGTAATCATAAACTACAGAAAGTTTCATGGTTGTCAAAAACATACACCTAGTTTTATCTCTGTTCATTATAGTATAAGGTGATAATATGGTGTATGTGTAAACAGAAGAAATAGGAAGGTAGAGACAATAGAGATGGAAGAGAAATTCACTGTTAAGGAGTCCAGGAAAAAATAGTCTTTGGCAATCAATACACCTAACCTCAGTTAGTACAATGAGTTTAAACAGATAACTAATTAACCTCTCTGAGCTTTATTTTCCTAATTTAAAAATATACTCAATAGGATGGTATCTGATATGGTTTGGCTCTGTGTTCCCACCCAAACCTCATGTTGAATTATACTCCCCCGTGTTGCTGGAATGACCTGGTGGGAGGTGACTGGATCATGGGGGCAGATTTCCCCCTTGTTGTTCTCATGATAGTGAGTTCTTACGAGACTTGGTTGTTTAGAAGCGGGTAGCATGTCCCCCTTTGCTGTCTCCTGTCATCATGTGAAGATGTGCTTGCTTCCCCTCCACCCTTCCGCCATGAGTATAAGTTTCCTGAGGCCTCCCCAGCCATGCCTCCAGTACAGCCTGTGGAACTGTGAGTCAGTTAAACCTCTCTTGTTTCTTCCCTTCTCCCTTCTCTCTTCTCTCTCTTCCCTCTTCCCTCTTCCCTCTCCTGCTCCTTCTCCTTCTTCTTCTTCCTTTCTTTCTTTCTTCTTCTTCTTTTCTTCTTCCTTCCTTCCTTTCTTCCTTCCGTCCCTCCTTCCCTCCCTCCCTCCTTCCTTCCTTCCTTCCTTCCTTCCTTCCTTCCTTCCTTCCTTCCTTCCTTCCTTCCTTTCTTCCTTTCTTTCTTTCTTTCTTTCTTTCTTTCTTTCTTTCTTTCTTTCTTTCTT